>NW_028165756.1:0-109247 GCF_964263955.1 Coregonus lavaretus
AGAAATGCTTCTTGCTCGGATTGTTTGGAAACCAGTAGCAATTGTGTGCGATATCAATCTGGACACCACTGAAGTACATGAAATCAATTCCCAACACGACAGGAAAAGCAAGGTTCTTGTTTTGTAGGATAACCGAAGGAATCATATAGGAGCGGTTACACAGGCGGAACTCCACCTCACTCCATCCAAGTGGTCGTTTAGCCGCACCGTCAGCCAGATACAGTGGACCTTCTGTCCACAGCTTCAAGTTGTATTTTGGACCTTCAACCTCCTTCCACAGTTTCTCATTGAGCAGTGTGTAGGATGCCCCGGTGTCCAGGATGGCTCTTCCTGTCCATGGGCCTATGGACAGGGGTAACACCAGCTGGTGTGGTATTAACTGAAAGGAAGGGGATGTCGGCGGGGGGGCGTAGGCAGTGACTCTTGAGGTTTCAGCTCTGGTCAAAGCACCCAGAGTAGGATGGTCGTTCCTGCGAAGTGTGTTAGGGGTGTTGGCCTGTTGTAATTTGTGGTTTCTGGAAGGGTTTACTTGATACGGTCTTGGACATGTAGCTGAAGAATGTCCCTTTTGGCTACATCTCCAACAGAACATGGGAGGGGTCTTGGCTGGAGACTCTGGCTGTGGTTGATGATCTGTCTTGGGTAACTGTCTGGGTGTCTGTTTCTTTCTCTGTTCATATTGCTGTTGGCATTCTCTGTCCTTCTCGAACTGCTGTCCCAGGCGAACCAGTCCATCGACAGTGGTGACTCTTTCTCTGAGTTGACTGGCTAGTAGTGGGTTGATGTTCTTCAAGATCAACTTAATGACCTCTTCCTCCTCAATGCCAGGTTTCCACCTTCTGCACAGGGAGTGATAACCGTATGCAAAGTCACGAATATTCTCATTCTCCCTTTGCACTCGATTCCTGACTCTGTCTGCCAGCTCATCTGTGTAGTCCTCAGACAGAAATGCAGAGGAAAACTTGGCCTCAAAGTCAGCCCAGGAGGTAGTGGTGAGACGTGCCACATCCCACCAGTCTCGAGCTGTCCCATGCAACACATTCCTCAATGTGGCAAGGAGTTCTTCCTAAGCCAGAGATTGTGGGTTCAAGTCCCATCTGGGGTGCCATTTTTTTATGTAACGGTTTTGACTTGAGGCATTTATAGGGGTGCCAGGTAGGTTGTGCCTACCAGAGAAAGCATAGGTTTCTCCTTTTAGTTCGGGAGGGAATGAGTCCCATCTGGTCCGTCAAGTCACACCAATACAAAGGACTTATGTAAAAGTCAAGATGGAAATATACTTTTCATAAACCCCTAAAAACCTTGGAAAGAACTTCAAACAAGTGTATTCTTTTGCTTGGTTGTATTCACAACATAAATGATCACACCCACCCACACACAACAATATAACAAATCAATGCACTTATGTTCATTTAGAAATGTCCTGTACCTCGGGCATAAAAAGAGTCCAGCCCGGTAAATAAGTTCCGTGGCTCAAGTGCCCTTAGTCCCGCAACGCTTGTCCGTAGCATAAACCCAGTATATTCATACCCTCAAAATAACACTTATTTTGTAACACAACTATAAAGCGTATCAAAGACTACCCAAAGAATAATACGTCCTCACAACTACATAAATCACAGTATACATCACCCCCAAACAAAGGAAATACCGTATACAAAAAGTTGTAGTCAGTCGGTCAGTCAGACAATCCGCCAACAGCCCTCCAGCGGAGGAAAGGCCACGAAAACCAACGGAGAGTTGTAGTCCACAGCGCACAGAGTGGATCCAATCCTGGGTAAACTCGCTTTAAGGCCACAAAACACACTGTAAGGCAACCAAACAAACGTCATGGCGAAGCTTCATGAACTGAAGGTAGTACACATCCTCCTTCAGGTCTCCATCACAACTTCTCTTTTGCGCAGCTGATGCTGGCTATTTAATGGGGAATTAAAGGGGAAGCGCCCTATTAGAAGGAGAAGCCTTGAGACGGTTCAGAAATATTCAGGGCCGTCACAGTGTGTGCTAATTGAGTTTGAACCTTATACATAATGCAGGAAGGGCAGTGTTAATATTCACCAGCTAAACGGCTGTACACTGGATTAGTCTGCTGCCATCAAGACCGAGCCCTGAGGAACTCTGACAGAGGTCTGAACTTTACTCTGTGTGCTCATAAACTAGAAACTCGCTATTACTGCTTATAAACCAGTAATATCATGTTCGTAAACCAGTTATATCATGTTTATAAACCAGTTATGAATGCTTATATACCAGTTTTTAGTGCTTATAAACCAGTTATTAATGCTTATATACCAGTTATATAATGCTTATAAAGTATTTAGTGTTTAGACCGAGCCCTGAGCAACTCTGACGGAAGTCTGAACTTTACTCTGATGTCTGCTCATAAACTAGAAACTAGCTATTACTGCTTATACACTAGTTAATAATGCTTATAAACAGTTATATCATGTTCATAAACCAGTTATTAATGCTTATAAACCAGTTATTAATGCTTATAAACCAGTTATATAATGCTTATAAACCAGTTATATCATGCTTATAAACCAGTTATATCATGTTCACAAACCAGTTATATAACGCTTATAAACCAGTTATATAATGCTTATAAAGTATTTAGTATTTAGTCTGAGCCTTGAGGACCTGAAACACTGACGAGATCTGAACGTTACTCTGTCTGCTTATAAACTAGTTATTACTGCTTATAAACCAGTTATATCATGTTTATAAACCAGTTGTATAATGCTTAGAAAGTACTTAGTAATTCGACTGAGCCTTGAGGACCTGAAACACTGACTGAGGTTTAGACTAACTGGTTCTACCTCGAACCAAAAAGGGTTTTTTCTTCAAAGGGTTCTCCTATGGGGACAGCCGTAGAACCGTTTTAGGTTCTAGATAGCACCTTTTTTCTAAGAGTGTTGTATCACATTCCCTTTGAGGAACAACGGATGGACTGTTATTCTGAGAATTAGAAAAACAAGACGATTCCTTAAAAGTCTGATCTCTTTTTAGTCTTTCCCTCAGTGGAATCTACGTGTTTAATTAATGATGAAGAGAAATCCTTTACTCCTCTTCAAACAAAAATTGACCAATTAAGTCACCAACTACACCCAATTTAAACTTTTCTCCATAAATAAACATAAATACGATTCTAGCAAGTCTTTGTTGCTTTGCCATACACCTCAAAGAGAGAGGGTGGATTCCCCTGTTGATTATTGGAGCTCTGTTTGGCTCTCATAGTTTCTTCTCAGATTAAAAGGCTTTTATTGATGTGAGGGATGTGAGGGATGTGAGAGATGTGAACACCAACAGCTAAGGTGTCTGATGTTCATTTTATCAGAGCATCATTCTGAGTCTTGGTAGAAGAAACACATGAAAGTAAGGGAAATGTGTCACAAGTGCACAAGCAGGCAAAATACACATACACACACACACGCACGCACACACATATACACACATACACACACACACTCTTAATTAACAAAGCTATAGCGATCACAATGAAACTACTGGAATCTGGAAAACTGGATCAGTCATTGAGTGCTGGAGATTCTCTACTGACTAGGCTTGATCTGTGTCTGGGAAACTGGCCCTGAATGTAAACGTGTGTGTGTGTGTGTGTGCACATGAGAGAGAGAGAGAGAAGAAAGGGAGAGAGAGAGAAAGTAACAAAGAGAAAAAGAGACAAAGAGAGAGATGGAGAGAGAGAGAGAGAGAGAGAGAGAGAGAGACAGAGACAGAGAGAGAGAGAGAGAGAGAGAGAGAGAGAGAGAGAGAGAGAGAGAGAGAGAGAGAGAGAGAGAGAGAGAGAGAGAGAGAGACAGAGAGAGAGAGAGAGAGAGAGAGAGAGAGAGAGAGAGAGAGAGAGAGAGAGAGACAGAAGACTTTAACTATTTGCACATTGTTACAACACTGTATATATACATAATATGACATTTGAAATGTCTTTATTCTTTTGAAACTTCTGAGTGTAATGTTTACTGTTAATATTTATTGTTTATTTCACTTTTGTTTACTATCTACTTCACTTGCTTTGGCAATGTTAACACACGTTTCCCATGCCAATAAAGCCCTTAAATTGAAATTGAAATTGAGAGAGAGAGAGAGAGAGAGAGAGAGAGAGAGAGAGAGAGAGGCCTCGGGGTAGAGGAGAAAGAGAGACAGTGATAGATAGACATGAACCCAGCTACCATTTAGCATTTGATGTGGCCAGTGCCGGGACAGTATTGATCATGGTTTGTAAATGAGTCCTGCCTTCTTACAACACTCAGTGATTTTCACCACTTTACACACACAACGCCACTTTCAGAGGAAATTAAGGATGCAGTGGGGGTAATTTACTTGCACGTCGATGTTGTCAGGATGGAGCCGAAAAAAGGTATTTTCTCAGAGTCTCTCTCTGTCCCCCCCCCACCCCCTCAGTTCTCAGAGTCTCTCTCTGTCTCCCCCTTCAGTTCTCAGAGTCTCTCTCTGTCTCCCCCCCCCCCCCCCCCCCCCCCTCAGTTCTCAGTCCAATAAAGCCAAGTCTAAGAGAGCTCTTCAGTGAAGTCTTCCTCTGATTCCAGCCAGGATGGGTTGCGGACTCTGATAGGCCAGGATGGGTTGCGGACTCTGATAGGCCAGGATGGGTTGCGGACTCAGTCAGTTAGTCTCCAATGCAAACAGTGCATTTGTGCAGGACCACCTCTGGGATGATTGCTTAGGTCTGAGTAGGATAGGTCTCTCCGTCGATCGAAGATATGGACCACTCTGTTCAACTGGCATGGCCACGCTGTGAAGAAACTTGATCCGATGTCTGTTATCATGTCCTGTAATTCACAGGGTGGCGGACTCTGATAGGCCGGACAGGGTGGCACGGGACCACTCAGTTGATTCTGAGAATTCAGCGCATCCCTGTCCATTGATACAAACCTGAGATTTCCTCATAAATGTCCACAGTATGTTTCTGCTGTACAGAAAACAGTTCGTTAGTCCCTAGGATGAAATATGTAAGTTCCAAACATGCATTTGGTGAAATACATACATTTGATGTTACAGCAAATAGACATTATACCCATTTCAATGTATTGGCACCACTTTCCTTTGTTACAATAAGTTAAAAAGTTCCTGACTCCCCTTCTCCTTGCGCCACACTGATTTGCAAAAGTGTGGGGGGGTGGGGAATAGTGAGAGAGAGAAAAAGGGGAAGAGAGAGGAGAGAAGAGAGGGAGGAGAGAATAAGAGAGAGGGAGAAGAGAGAGCAGAGAGCGAGAGAGTGAGAGGGATAGAGAGAGAGTAGATTAGAGGAGAGAAGAGAGAGGGACTCAGGTAGACAATGACCCCCACCAATGTGAACACCGCCGATGTCAAACACGTCTTCTCCACCAGTCTTCTCTGTTTTCATTCCTCATAGTCTTCTCTGCCAGTGTCCTCTGTTTTCATCCTTCATAGTCGTCTCTGCCAGTGTCCTCTGTTTTCATTCCTCATAGTCTTCTCTGCCAGTGTCCTCTGTTTTCATTCCTCATAGTCTTCTCTGCCAGTGTCATCTGTTTTCATTCCTCATAGTCTTCTCTGCCAGTGTCCTCTGTTTTCATCCTTCATAGTCGTCTCTGCCAGTGTCCTCTGTTTTCATTCCTCATAGTCTTCTCTGCCAGTGTCCTCTGTTTTCATTCCTCATAGTCTTCTCTGCCAGTGTCCTCTGTTTTCATTCCTCATAGTCTTCTCTGCCAGTGTCCTCTGTTTTCATTCCTCATAGTCTTCTCTGCCAGTGTCCTCTGTTTTCATCCTTCATAGTCATCTCTGCCAGTGTCCTCTGTTTTCATTCCTCATAGTCATCTCTGCCAGTGTCCTCTGTTTTCATTCCTCATAGTCTTCTCTGCCAGTGTCCTCTGTTTTCATTCCTCATAGTCTTCTCTGCCAGTGTCCTCTGTTTTCATTCCTCATAGTCTTCTCTGCCAGTGTCCTCTGTTTTCATCCTTCATAGTCTTCTCCACCAGTGTCCTCTGTTTTCATCCTTCATAGTCATCTCTGCCAGTGTCCTCTGTTTTCATCCTTCATAGTCTTCTCTGCCAGTGTCCTCTGTTTTCATCCTTCATAGTCTTCTCTGCCAGTGTCCTCTGTTTTCATCCTTCATAGTCTTCTCCGTCAGTGTCCTCTGTTTTCATTCCTCAGTCTTCTCTGCCAGTGTCCTCTGTTTTCATTCCTCAGTCTTCTCTGCCAGTGTCCTCTGTTTTCATCCTTCATAGTCTTCTCCACCAGTGTCCTCTGTTTTCATCCTTCATAGTCATCTCTGCCAGTGTCCTCTGTTTTCATCCTTCATAGTCTTCTCTGCCAGTGTCCTCTGTTTTCAATCCTCCTTGACTAACAAAATCACGGTGTGCGTCCCAAATGGCATCATTTTCCCTATGGGCCCTGGTCAAAAGTAGTACACTACTGTATATAAGTGATAGAGTACCATTTGGGATGCAGATATGGTCTGGATGAGCATGATTCAGTAAATCATAATTAGCTAGCTGTGCCATTAGAGATCCTGGTTCGAATCCAGGCTCATGGAGACCCATGGGGCGGCGCACAATTGGCCCAGGGTAGGGGAGGGAGTAGCTCAGTTGGTAGAGCATGGTGTTTGCAACGCCAGGGTTGTGGGTTCGATTCCCACGGGGGGCCAGTATGAAAAATAAATAAAAATAATGTATGCACTCTCTAACTGGAAGTCGCTCTGGGTAAGAGCGTCTGCTAAATGACTAAAATGTAATGTAAATGCTGTGGTGGAGTACGCCTTCATTAGGATTCCTGTATTGTAGCCAATGTCTGCCTCCTGACTCTGGTGGCTTGGCCTGACAAACCCACACAGAAATGGGCGCAAATGCACAAACACTCAATGTTTGACAAGGTATTGGAAATCAGTTGAGCATTACATCTGAACACTGATGATCACTTGTGATTTAGTACCAGGTTATTGAGAACCGATGGGTGATGAGCAAGTATATAGAAAGGTGTATTTAGGATGCCTTTTCAGTCAAACAGAACCAAATGAGTGTTAATCACTGGGGATAATTCACTATTCTCACAATAATAAATATAATGAATATCAATTATTGAAGATTAGGCATGTTTTTGATTCCCTTGCAATTTAATTAGAAGATGTTGAAACCCCCAGATACTGTTCACTTCGAGCTGATACAGCGAAACAGTCAACGAAACACACCGCATGGCTCCCTATTGCCTACAGCACTAGGGGCTCTGGTCAAATGTAGTGCACTATACACGGAATAGGGTGCAATTTGGGACACAGGCACTGTTTCTGCTGCTTGGAAAGAAATTGTTATTATTCACAGAAGTTTCTAAAGATAGAAAAATAGATGCATTATATATGTAAAACCAGTTGGCATGTTTCCAGCCCTGGGCTAAAGTTAAGCATCTTTCGACGGAATTCAACACTAAGGCCTGAAAATACATTTTTTGAGTATTTATTAGTTTTATTCCTTTCTTAGTCATTAATATCTTACAAGAGGACGAGCAACAATCACATTTTCTGGTAATCCAACAGACACACACAAACATATCCTCTCTCACCGGCACGCACAAACACACGCACACACATGCTCGTTCAAAAATATAAATGCGCACGCACGCACGCACGCACCCACGCGCACACGCACACACACATACACACACACACACACACACACACACACACACACACACACACACACACACACACACACACACACACACCATACTTGAGCAGCAAGTCCATGGAATAAGCAGCCATTTGTATTGCACACACTAAAAACAAATGGTTCTATATAGTGCAAAATAAGGATTCTTTGGCTTGTAACTAAGAAGCAGAACCCTTTTTGGTGCTATATGGAATGTTCTATAAAGAACCATGTTCATAATGTTCTAAATGGAACCTATATGGTGCTATAAAGAACCCTTTCCTAAGGTTCTAAAGTATTTGATCCCCTGCTGATTTTGTACGTTTACCCACTGACAAAGACATGATCAGTCTATAATTTTAATGGTAGGTTTATTTGAACAGTGAGAGTGTCACGATCGTTGTATTGAACAGACCAAGGCGCAGCGTGATGAACGAACATGTTTAACTTTATTATCTTTAGTGATAATAGAACACAATCAACAAAACAAGAAACGACTCGTGAAGTCCACGGTAACAATGACCGAACACGGAACAAGAACCCACAAACACAAAGGGAAAACTGACAGTTTAAATATGGCTCCCAATCAAAGACAACCAACGACAGCTGACACTCGTTGCCTCTGATTGGGAGTCACTCTAGCACACATAGAAATAAACCCAACAGAATTACCAACATAGAAATAAACACATAGAATGAACACACCCTGGCTCAACATATAGAGTCCCAGAGCCAGGGTGTGACAGAGAGACAGAATAACAACAAAAAAATCCAGAAAAACGCATGTCAAAAATGTTATAAATTGATTTGCATTGAGGGAAATACATATTTGACCCCTCTGCAAAACATTACATTTTCCATTTTAGTCATTTAGCAGACGCTCTTATCCAGAGCGACTCACAAATTGGTGCGTTCACCCTATAGCCGGTGGGATAACCACTTTACAAATTTTTTTTTTTTGGGGGGGGGTAGGATTACTTTATCCTATCCCAGGTATTCCTTAAAGAGGTGGGGTTTCAAATGTCTCCGGAAGGTGGTGAGTGACTCCGCTGTCCTGGCGTCGTGAGGGAGCTTGTTCCACCATTGGGGTGCCAGAGCTGCGAACAGTTTTGACTGGGCTGAGCGGGAACTATGCTTCCGCAGAGGAAGGGGAGCCAGCAGGCCAGAGGTGGATGAACGCAATGCCCTCGTTTGGGTGTAGGGACTGATCAGAGCCCGAAGGTACAGAGGTGCCGTTCCCCTCACTGCTCCATAGGCAAGCACCATGGTCTTGTAGCGGATGCAAGCTTCAACTGGAAGCCAGTGGAGTGTGCGGAGGAGGGGGGTGACGTGAGAGAACTTGGGAAGGTTGAACACCAGACGGGCTGCGGCATTCTGGATGAGTTGTAGGGGTTTAATGGCACAGGCAGGGAGGCCAGCCAACAGCGAGTTGCAGTAGTCCAGACGGGAGATGACAAGTGCCTGGATTAGGACCTGTGCCGCTTCCTGTGTAAGGCAGGGTCGTACTCTCCGAATGTTGTAGAGCATGAACCTGCAGGAGCGGGTCACCGCCTTGATGTTGGCGGAGAACGACAGGGTGTTGTCCAGGGTCACGCCTAGGCTCTTCGCACTCTGGGAGGAGGACACAGCGGAGTTGTCAACCGTGATGGCGAGATCATGGAACGGGCAGTCCTTGGAACGGGCAGTCCTTCCCCTTGTTGGCAGTCACAGAGGTCAGACATTTCTTGTAGTTGGCCACCAGGTTTGCACACATCTCAGGAGGGATTTTGTTCCACTCCTCTTTGCAGATCTTCTCCAAGTCATTAAGGTTTTGAGGCTGACGTTTGGCAACTCGAACCTTCAGCTCCCTCAACAGATTTTCTATGGGATTAAGGTCTGGAGACTGGCTAGGCCAGTCAAGGATCTTAATGTGCTTCTTCTTGAGCCACTCCTTTGTTGCCTAGGCTGTGTGTTTTGGGTCATTGTCATGCTGGAATACCCATCCACGACCCATTTTCAATGCCCTGGCTGAGGGAAGGAGGTTCTCACCCAAGATTTGACGGTACATGGCCCCATCCATCGTCCCTTTGATGCGGTGAAGTTGTCCTGTCCCCTTAGCAGACAAACACCCCCAAAGCATAATGTTTCCACCTCCATGTTTGACGGTGGGGATGGTGTTCTTGGGGTCATAGGCAGCATTCCTCCTCCTCCAAACACGGCGAGTTGAGTTGATGCCAAAGAGCTCAATTTTGGTCTCATCTGACCACAACACTTTCACCCAGTTCTCCTCTGAATCATTCAGATGTTCATTGGCATACTTCAGACTGCCCTGTATATGTGCTTTCTTGAGCAGAGGGACCTTGCGGGCGCGGCAGGATTTCAGTCCTTCACGGCATAGTGTTACCAATTGTTTTCTTGGTGACTATGGTCCCAGCTGCCTTGTGATCATTGACAAGATCCTCCCGTGTAGTTCTGGGCTGATTCCTCACCGTTCTCATGATCATTGCAACTCCACGAGGTGAGATCTTGCATGGAGCCCCAGGCCAAGGGAGATTGACAGTTATTTTGTGTTTCTTCCATTTGCGAATAATCGCACCAACTGTTGTCACCTTCTCACCAAGCTGCTTGGCGATGGTCTTGTAGCCCATTCCAGCCTTGTGTAGGTCTACAATCTTGTCCCTGACATCCTTGGAGAGCTCTTTGGTCTTGGCCAAGGTGGAGAGTTTGGAATCTGATTGATTGATTGCTTCTGTGGACTGGTGTCTTTTATATAGGTAACAAACTGAGATTAGGAGCTCTCCCTTTAAGAGTGTGCTCCTAATCTCAGCTCGTTACCTGTATAAAAGACACCTGGGAGCCAGAAATCTTTCTGATTGAGAGGGGGTCAAATACTTATTTCCCTCATTAAAATGCAAATCAATGTATAACTTATTTAACATGTGTTTTTCTGCATTTTTTTGTTGTTATTCTGTCTCTCACTGTTCAAGTAAACCTACCATTCAAATTATAGACTGATCAATTCTTGGTCATTGGGCAAACGTACAAAATCAGCAGGTGATCAAATACATTTTTCCCTCACTGTACATGGTCTCATCTCATTGGGAACAATAGCAAGGTAAGTTTATAATGAAACTTGCATGTTTTTTGATTAAGTTGATCACATAGTCCTCAGTCACACAATTGTTAATAATAGGATTTTCTCTGAATGTCTTTTTTCTGTAACAAACATTCTATCACAGGTGCAGAATGCAGTATCCAGTGGGCTAACTGGCGTAGCCTGCACAGATGAGCAAGCGACAATGGAATGCAGGGACCTGGAGGAACCTTGAGCCAAAGCGGTTAAACAGCATCGACTTCACACACCCTAAGGCCAGTGACCAATGTGCAGAAAAGCATCCAGAATGTCCACCTCTTGCCTCCCACTCCTGCATTCCACTCACAGGAGGAATTGAATAGGAGCCTGAGACACCTGAATCTGCCAGTGGGGAGTATAAGTGTGTTAATGCTGAACCAACAATAATATCACAGCCAGTAACATCCCAGGTCAAATTGGACTGAAAGGAATATTTATTTGTGTCTGTACTATTTTAATGTATTTGAACTGATGTGTGTCTCTTCTGTTCAATGCTTTCTAACTCCATATAATAACTTAATATAGATTCTCTACTCTTTCCCAGCCACATGGAGAGCATGCCGGAAGTTTCCAGAAGTGCCCTTCTACAGTGAATTAGTGAAACTTGACCCAACCCAGTCGACTGCTTTTGAACAGGTCACAAAGGAGCAGAGTGCCTCACACATGTGAAATGACTCAAGGAAGCTTTGAGTTACTGCAAGCTCAGTCGAACAGGTCCCTGTCAGGGAATCCACCAACCCTGGTAAGTGTTTTATTTAAAAAATATATATATACATTTCACCTTTATTTAACCAGGTAAGCCAGTTGAGAACAAGTTCTCATTTACAACTGCGACCTGGCCAAGATAAAGCAAAGCAGTGCGATAAAAACAACAACACAGAGTTACATATGGGGTAAACAAAACATAATGTCAAAAATACATCAGAAAATATATATACAGTGTGTGCGAGTGTAGTAAGTTATGGAGGTAAGGCAATAAATAGACCATAGTGCAAAATAATTACAATTTCGTATTAACACTGGAATGATAGATGTGCAAAAGATGATGTGCAAATAGAGATACTGGGGTGCAAATTAGCAAAATAAATAACAATATGGGGATGAGGTAGTTGGGTGGGCTAATTACAGATGGGCTGTGTACAGGTGCAGTGATCGGTAAGCTGCTCTGACAACTGACGGTTAAAGTTAGTGAGGGAGATAAGAGTCTCCAACTTCAGAGATTTTTGCAGTTCGTTCCAGTCATTGGCAGCAGAGAACTGGATGGAATGGCGGCCAAAGGAGGTGTTGGCTTTGGGGATGACCAGTGAGATATACCTGCTGGAGTGCAGACTACGGGTGGGTGTTGCTATGGTGACCAGTGAGCTAAGATAAGACGGGGATTTGCCTAGCAGTGATTTATAGATGACCTGGAGCCAGTGGGTTTGGCTACGAATATGTAGTGAGGGCCAGCCAACAAGAGCGTACAGGTCACAATGGTGGGTAGTATATGGGGCTTTGGTGACAAAACGGATGGCACTGTGATAGACTGCATCCAATTTGCTGAGTAGAGTGTTGGAGGCTATTTTTTAAATGACATCGCCGAAGTCAAGGATCGGTAGGATAGTCAATTTTACGAGGGCATGTTTGGCAGCATGAGTGAAGGAGGCTTTGTTGCGAAATAGGAAGCTGATTCAAGATCTAACTTTTGATTGGAGATGCTTAATGTGAGTCTGGAAGGAGAGTTTACAGTCTAACCAGACACCTAGGTATTTGTAGTTGTCCACATACTCTAGGTGCAAGCAGCGTTCGGTTGAAGAGCATGCATTTAGTTTTACTAGTGTTTAAGAGCAGTTGGAGGCTACGGAAGGAGTGTTGTATGGCGTTGAAGCTCGTTTGGAGGTTTGTTAACACAGTGTCCAATGAAGGGCCAGATGTATACAAAATGGTGTCGTCCGCATAGAGGTGGAACCGAGCGTCACCAGCCGCAAGAGCGACATCATTGATATACACAGAGAATAGAGTCGGCCCGAGAATTTAACCCTGTGGCACCCCCATAGAGACGGCCAGAGGTCCAGACAACAGGCCCTCCGATTTGACACATTGAACTCTATCTGAGAAGTAGTTGGTGAACCAGGCGAGGCAGTCATTAGAGAAACCAAGGCTATTTAGTCTGCCAATAAGAATGCTGTGGTTGACAGAGTCGAAAGCCTTGGCCAGGTCGATGAAGACGGCTGCGCAGTACTGTCTTTTATCGATCGCGTTTATAATATCGTTTAGGACCTTGACCGTGGCTGAGGTGCACCTTTAACCAGCTCGGAAACCGGATTGCATAGCGGAGAAGGTACGGTGGTATTCGAAATGGTCGGTGATCTGTTTGTTAACTTGGCTTTCAAATACTTTCGAAAGGCAGGGCAGGATGGATATAGGTCTATAACAGTTTGGATCTAGAGTGTCACCCCCTTAGAAGAGTGGGATGACCGCGGCAGCTTTCCAATCTCTGGGGATCTCAGACGTTACAAAAGAGAGGTTGAACAGGCTAGTAATAGGGGTTGCGACAATTTCGGCAGCTAATTTTAGAAAGAAAGGGTCTAGATTGTCTAGCCCAGCTGATTTGTAGGGGTCCAGATTTTTCAGCTCTTTCAGAACATCAGCTGTCTGAATTTGTGTGAAGGAGAAGCGGGGGGGGAATGGGCAAGTTGCAGCGGAGGGTGCAGAGCTGGTGGCCGGGGTAGTGGTAGCCAGGTGGAAAGCATGGCTAGCCGTAGCAAAATGCTTGTTGAAATTCTCGATTATTGTAGATTTATCGGTGGTGATAGTGTTTCCTAGCCTCAGTGCAGTGGGCAGTTGGGAGGAGGTGCTCTTATTTTCCATGGACTTTACAGTGTCCCAAAACTTTTTGGAGTTAGTGCTACAGGATGCACATTTCTGTTTGAAAAAGCTAGCCTTTGCTTTCCTAACTGATTGTGGATATTGGTTCCTGACTTCCCTGAAAAGTTGCATATCGCGGGGGCTGTTCGATGCTAATGTAGTACGCCACAGGATGTTTTTGTGCTGGTCAAGGGCAGTCAAGTCTGAGGAGAACCAGGGGCTATATCTGTTCTTAGTTCTGCATTTTTTGAATGGGGCATGCTTATTTGAGATTGAGAGGAAAGCACTTTTAAAGAACAACCAGGCAATATCCATCCAGGATACACGGGCCAGGTCAATTAGAAATGCCTGCTCGCTAAAGTGTTTTAGGGAGCGTTTGACAGTGATGAGGGGTGGTCGTTTGATCGCGGACCCATTACGGACGCAGGCAATAAGGCAGTGATCGCTGAGATCCTGGTTGAAGACAGCGAAGGTGTATTTAGAGGGTACATTTGTCAGGATGATATCTATGAGGGTGCCCATGTTTACAGATTTAGGGTTGTACCTGGTAGGTTCATTGATAATTTGTGTGAGATTGAGGGCATCTAGTTTAGATTGTATGTTGGCCAGGGTGTTAAGCATATCCCAGTTTAGGTCACCAAGTAGTACGAACTCTGAGGATAGATAAGAGGCAATCAGTTCACATATGGTGTCCAGGGCACAGCTCGGGGCTGAGGGGGGGTCTGTAGCAAGCGGCAACAGTGAGAGACTTATTTCTGGAAAGGTGGATTTTTAGAAGTAGAAGCTCAAACTGTTTGGGCACAGACATGGATAGTACGATAGAGCTCTGCAGGCTATCTCTACAGTAGATTGCAACCCCACCCCCTTTGGCAGTTCTATCGAGACAGAAAATGTTGTAGTTGGGGATGGACATTTCTGAATTTTTGGTGGCCTTCATAAGCCAGGATTCAGACACTGCTAGAACATCAGGGTTGGCGGAGTGTGCTAACGCAGTGAATAACTCAAACTTAGGGAGGAGGCTTTGGATGTTAAAGTGCAAGAAACCAAGGCTTTTACGATTACAGAAGTCAACAAATGATAACGCCTGGGTAGTAGGAGTGATACTGGGGGCTACAGGGCCTGGGTTAACCTCTACATCACCAGAGGAACAGATGAGGAGTAGAGTAAGGATACGGCTAAAGGCTTTAAGTACTGGTCTTCTAGTGCGTTGGGTACATATAATAAAGGGGGCAGATTTCTGGGCGTTGTAGAATAGATTCAGGGCATTATGTACAGACAAGGATATGGAAGGATATGAGTACAGTGGAGGTAAACCTAAGTGTTGGGTAACAATTAAATTGTATTAAAATAAATAACCGAAACAGCAATAAGCAAGGCATATTGACATGGGAGAGAGGCATAAAGCAATCACAGGTGTAATTCGAGAGAGCTAAGACAACAGCTGGTAATGGCGACAAAGTTTAGGCTGAGGCTAAACATAAACAGGATGCGGTACCGTAAAAAAGGAACAGTCCAGCAGGCATCATCTGTATCGCTGAGTTATCATAAGGTCCGGTGAACAGCAATAGGATACTTCGGAGGTAGTTTGGGGGCTGCTATAGCACTAGTGAGGAAGAGGCCACGGCTAGCGTGTGCTAGCGGGCCCGGGGCTAGCAGATGGATCTTCGTGGTCGACGTCGTAACGGGAAGCCTGTTGTAACCACATTAGACGATTTCGTCGGCAGGTAGGTAGGTAGTGCAGGCCACGTCCACGGACAATGGTGAAGACCGCTAACGGTGGCTAATAGCAAGTAGCTAGTTAGCTGGCTAGCAATGATCCGGTGTTAAGGTCCAGTGATAAAGTGGTTCCGGCAGAAAATCCGATATGCTCTGGCTCGATAGCGTGATGTGCAGACTGTGCAGACTGGCCGACAATTGTCCAGGCTAGAGCTGGCTAGTAGGTAGTGCAGGCCACGGCCACGGACAATGGTGAAGACCGCTAATGGTGGCTAATAGCAAGTAGCTAGTTAGCTGGCTAGTTTCAGCCAGAGGTTCTGGACATTTTTTTATGAAGAAACAACAGAATCCATTCCACATGGGGGTTGCAGGAAAGTACACTGCTCAAAAAAATAAAGGGAACACTAAAATAACACATCCTAGATCTGAATGAATGAAATAATCTTATTAAATACTTTTTTCTTTACATAGTTGAATGTGCTGACAACAAAATCACACAAAAAAATATCAATGGAAATCAAATGTATCAACCCATGGAGGTCTGGATTTAGAGTCACCCTCAAAATGAAAGTGGAAAACCACACTACATGCTGATCCAACTTTGATGTAATGTCCTTAAAAAAAGTCAAAATGAGGCTCAGTAGTGTGTGTGGCCTCCACGTGCCTGTATGACCTCCAGTGGCGGCTCCTGAAAAAATTCTCAGGAGGGGCAATTTTTCTGATGATTTAGGTGACCTACACACATTTTAAAAAAGATATGTCCAGCAACAACATGAAGACAGGGGCAGCATATAAGTCAATACCAGAAGCATTTATTGACTGATCTGGGGAGATGGATTCCAGTTTCTGTGACAGATTATAAATAATCTCTGATGCCTTTGTTATATTAGCTTTTGGTTGAATGTACTGTCGTAGTAAATATATAATGTTATAGCTTGGTCTGACTAAAATCTTGTGCATGACCCATTTTGTGTTGGGCCTTTGTATTCAATACAATGAACAAGAGTCCTATCTTGTCAGCCTTGTCAGCAGGTGGCTAAGGATAACACCCACGCCATAGGTCTCTCAGTTCTTCCAACTCACGAGTTCTTGCCCTGAGGACACACACACACACACACCCACACACACACACACACACACACACATCATCACTGATAAACACACACACACACACACACACACACACACATCATCACTGATAACAAACACACACACACACACACACACACACACACACACACACACACACTGATAACAAACACACACACACACACACAAATCCTCTTCTCTTAGGCTGAACATCTGAAGACAGAGAACCCGACTCAGAGCCAATGCAACAGTAACACTAGCCTGGAGGTGACCTCGCCCAACTCATCAGGACCAATCAGAAGATCAGAACTACTAGATTCAACCTACTTCATTTTATTGTATAAAATGTCAGCACACAATGTTTAGGGGCTCTTCTGATAAACTCCCTACGAGTTTGACGAACGGGTCCGTGCACGCGATTCCAGATATCTTTACCTCTGAATAAACTGCCTTATATTATACAATTATCCACCTTGTCCAAAAGTCTCTACTTGGTCTCCGTTCTCCAGTAAACTTGTTTTATCAACAATAGTAAGGTTCAATGACACAGAAAGCAGTTCAATGTCGGGGTACAGAGTCGCTCTCTTACCAGGATCGCGGTCCGCTCTGACCAGGGTGAAGCCGGCCGGCTCCACCTCTCTGTCCGGGACTCTGTCATCCAGCCAAGTCTCCCAGCTGTATTGGGATTCCGCTGCCAGCAGCGTTTTCATTATTTAGTCCGTTCGTAGCGGGTATGTACACGATCAACAAGATCAGTCCAAAACCGAAGATCAGTCCAAAGCAGAATGTTTGCAGAATGTTTGTAAACTAAGTCTACAAATTAAAAACATAAAATAACGCCACACTGCAGGTCGCAACATAGACGCTGCTAGCCGCCATTGTCTTAGTTACGTTCAACGTTACGTCACGTATGACGAAAGCGCGTAAGTGCATGCCCACAGACACCCATAGAGAATGTATTGAAAGCTTTGAAATGTGAAAAAAATAGATTTTACATGACAGGCTATGAGAGACTTCTGGGCGATTTTCAACCTGACTGAAATCGCCCAAAAAACGGGCGGGGCCATTTGAAGCACGACTTTAGCCTGATTTGACATTTAGTGGCTGGCAGATCAGACGTGAACACTGATAACTGCTGTTGCCGTGATATAATTGATTAGAAAAAAAATCCCTTCCTTTTCCCGTTTGGCAGTGCGTCGCCCATATCGCCCTATTGAACAAGCCGTCCCTGATGACCTCCCTACAATGCCTGGGCATGCTCCTGATGAGGTGGCGGATGGTCTCCTGAGGGATCTCCTCCCAGACCTGGACTAAAGCATCCGCCAACTCCTGGACAGTCTGTGGTGCAACGTGGCGTTGGTGGATGGAGCGAGACATGATGTCCCAGATGTGCTCAATTGGATTCAGGTCTGGGGAACGGGCGGGCCAGTCCATAGCATCAATGCCTTCCTCTTGCAGGAACTGCTGACACACTCCAGCCACATGAGGTCTAGCATTGTCTTGCATTAGGAGGAACCCAGGGCCAACCGCACCAGCATATGGTCTCACAAGTGGTCTGAGGATCTCATCTCGGTACCTAATGGCAGTCAGACTTCCTCTGGCGAGCACATGGAGGGCTGTGCGGCCCCCCAAATAAATGCCACCCCACACCATGACTGACCCACCGCCAAACCGGTCATGCTGGAGGATGTTGCAGGCAGCAGAACGTTCTCCACGGCGTCTCCAGACTCTGTCACGTCTGTCACATGTGCTCAGTGTGAACCTGCTTTCATCTGTGAAGAGCACAGGGCGCCAGTGGTGAATTTGCCAATCTTGGTGTTCTCTGGCAAATGCCAAACGTCCTGCACGGTGTTGGGCTGTAAGCACAACCCCCACCTGTGGACGTCGGGCCCTCATACCACCCTCATGGAGTCTGTTTCTGACCGTTTGAGCAGACACATGCACATTTGTGGCCTGCTGGAGGTCATTTTGCAGGGCTCTGGCAGTGCTCCACCTGCTCCTCCTTGCACAAAGGCGGAGGTAGCAGTCCTGCTGCTGGGTTGTTGCCCTCCTACGGCCTCCTCCACATCTCCTGATGTACTGGCCTGTCTCCTGGTAGGGCCTCCATGCTCTGGACACTACGCTGACAGACACAACAAACCTTCTTGCCACAGCTCGCATTGATGTGCCATCCTGGATGAGCTGCACTACCTGAGCCACTTGTGTGGGTTGTAGACTCCGTCTCATGCTACCACTAGAGTGAAAGCACCGCCAGCATTCAAAAGTGACCAAAACATCAGCCAGGAAGCATAGGAACTGAGAAGTGGTCTGTGGTCACCACCTGCAAAACCAGTCCTTTATTGGGGGTGTCTTGCTAATTGCCTATAATTTCCACCTGTTTTCTATTCCATTTGCACAACAGCATGTGCCATTTATTGTCAATCAGTGTTGCTTCCTAAGTGGACAGTTTGATTTCACAGAAGTGTGATTGACTTGGAGTTATATTGTGTTGTTTAAGTGTTCCCTTTATTTTTTTGAGCAGTGTGTATTTAGTTAAAGGATGGAAAGTGAGATTGAGAAATCTATACGAAAAAGACAAAAAACAAAACAAAAACACAGGCTATTTACATAAGGACACTACAGAAAACACAACCGCACTGCTATGCCATCTTGAATTCAACCCTGAAGTTTCTCCAGGAGTATCTGTATCCCAGGTTCCGAGGGAATGCAGCCACACGCTACGGGAAAGATAATGAGCTGATGACCTCCCAGTGGCTCTGGAAGACTGTGGATACTCTGTGGACCACAGAGGCACTGTTGTCAGCGATGAAGAGCCATGGCTATCAGCAAGCCCTGACGGACTGCTGAACTCCAAGGAGCTGTTGGAGATCAAGTGCCCTGTCATGGGGAAGGAATGTGAATCTCTTCAACGGGAAAGCCTGTGATGTGAAGGTGGTGGAGGTAACACCCCAACTGCAACCACACGGGCCACGTGGCTGCTACATGCAGGTGCAAATTGGTATGTTTTGCACAGGACTGAGAGAAAGTAAAGGGATCATCTGGACTCCGTCCCAGCAAGTCATCGTCCCTGTTCCCTGTGATGCACAGTTCTGTGCCGAGGCTGCCCTGAGGTTGAAGACCTCCTACTTTACACACACGATGCCATTTATTGTTGAGGAGCATCAGGCAGGTAGATTGTCACTGAGTGACAAATACATGCAGCTCTGTAGAAGTATGTAGTTACTATTAACAAATAGTTTTTCAATTAATGCATCAACAGTCACAGTATTGTGGAAATTGTTTTTATGGCTTTGTTTTTTATTAATTTGAATGAGTAGGTAAAACAAATAATTAAGTTGAGTTGTTATAGAATGAATTGAAATGTATTTAACATAACGTTTGACACATGACTTTCATTCATATTGGGAAATCGACCCTGTGAATGGCATTTGACTGGCCAGTTCATTCAGCATCTTCATGAATGATATCACCACGCAGGTTACACAGGGCAGCTCAGATTCTAAGTATTTTGTCCATTTTAACTCTTCGGAGTCTGGAGCTTTTTTGGCCGTTTTTGGGTACCTTCAATTTTGCCCTGATATACTACATAAAGAAATGTTTACCAGACCAATGTTGGGTATCTTTTTTTTCAGCACAACCTCACCTATATGATCTGTTAGTAAGTTTTTCACTTTGACATACTATTTCAACACACTGGACCCAAACACACACAGAAAACACAAAGTCCGTTTAGAAAAAAGATGGTTTTTTTATTGTAAAACCCTCAAACATGGTGAACCAAGCATTTAAAAAGCTTCAAATTGAACCACAAGGTGCAAATATGAACATATAAAAGTATTTTGGTGATATATACAAGCAATAAATAACTATTTACAATAAAAAGTAGGTATAACCACTGGCGTTTTTCTTCTATTCTAACCCTAAACCTTTTTGTGCCACTCCTCAAAACAGTTTCTGTCCAAAATGAAAAAAAAAGCTTCAAATTGAACCACAAAGTGCAAATATGAACATATAAAAGTATTCTTGAGATATATACAAGCAATACACAACTATTTACAAAAAAAGTAGGTATAGCCACTGGCCTTTACCCTATTTGTGCCACTCTTCAAAACAGTTCCTGTCCACAATGACACAGAGAGCCACATCACAGGCCTTGCACTTCCATGGTGTGACAAACCTCTTCTTGTCAACTTGTTTACAGCGTTGACAAACCCTGCGGCCTGCTGTGGCTTTGTCTTTGGCCTCTGCAACATTGGCAATGGCCACAGAAACATGGCTGGTGCTTTTTTGAAGTGGAACCCCTGTCTGGGTCACTCCGCACAGCTGGGCCACAAGTTCTGCCACAAAGTTCTTGTGCGTCATGGGTGTGACCTGTTGGGTCGCACTGATGTCACAGTGCAGGATGTATGCATTTGTTGTTCCCATGTCCAAAAAATGCAGGAAGAGGGTACGGTACCAGCGAGCAGTTCTGCGATGGGTTGAGTAATACTGGAGAAGCTGGTCTGACAGGTCAACCCCTCCCATGTACTTATTGTAGGCCATGATGGGGGTAGGGCAGGGAATGTCTTTTGCTACCCAGCGTCCAGGTCCTTCCTTCACCTTCCTCTTGATTGTCTCGCCCGAAAACGCTGGGTGGATTGTGGAGCACACCGACACCTCCCGCGTATCCATCCACTTCACAAAGACCAGGCGATCCTCTCTGATCCATCTCACAGACCCCCTCTTCGATTTGCTGGTGAGGGCATTTTCTCTGCCACTAGGACACCCTTTTCTGTTGCTTCTGTAGGTCCCACAGGCTCCAAACTTCATACTTCCCAAACTCAGGAACAGTTTTGGGCTGGTGTAGAAATTGTCCATATAAATATGGTATCCTGTACCAAGATGTGATGGCTGAATGAGGTCCATAACAGCATCATATGAAAGTCCATGCACGCTGGGTGTGTGTGCTTTCCCAACATACACGTTGAAGTTTAGAGTGTAGCCATTGTTAGACTCTGCCAACACAAAGAGCTTGATCCCCCATTTGTTAGGCTTGTCCTTCATGTACTGGGTCATGCCAGTTTTGGCTTTTGTAGCCACCATCCTCTCGTCGACTGACAGTTCCTTCTTAGGATGGTAATGAGCCTGGCAGGCAGTGCGAATGTCGTCCATCAGAGGTTTGACCCTGAACAGTTTGTCATGCTGGGGTGTACCTTTGCGCTGGTCATTTATGACATCCTCCTCTGGATCACTTAGGTGGATGTTCCATGAGATGGACCGGAATCTGTCTCTTGGCATGACCTTCGCTGGCAATGAAACAGACAATATGTGGCTTTGTTTCCAGTAGTCCTGGATACTAGGCAGAGTCACCAATGAGGTGTAGATGAGGAGACCCAGAAATCTGTGCAGTTCCTCCACATCAACGTCAGTCCACTGATATTTGCTCCCCTTCTGCTGATTTCTTGCTGCCTGTTTGTTGGTGTTTCTGCAGATTGTCCTCATTGTATCTGCGGCGAAGTAGAGCAGGAAGAGGTCCTTTGGTGTGTGCCCTGAATGCAAATCCACCTGGGCTCCTGGTGGTCTGCGGGGCATGAACCTACTGGCTTGTGGGGCAGTGTCAGGATCAGTCTCTGTTTTCCATGGCTCAGAGCTCTGTTCTGGCTGTGCTGCTGACTGGGCTGGAGATCTTGACCTGGTCTTGGCCTGATCCTTCCTTCCACGCCCCCTCTGTGATGGCCTCCGTCGGCTTGTTGTGGGGGTGGGGGCTGTTGATGGCCCAGGCTGCTCGTCGTCGTCGTCGTCACTATACAAAACAGGTAAACGGATTCAAGATTATTCAAAGTTCAAGATGTTCATTGGCATTTGCACTACAGTGAAGTAGAATAGAATACTATAGTAAGATAAACGAAAGCAATAAAACAAATTCATTTTAGAAAAATGTTTGTCTTCTTACCTCACGTTTTCAGCAACAAAATCAGGGTCCTCGAAGTCATCCTGGCCACTCTCATTGTCTGACGACGAACTTTCCAAAGTTTCTTCATCGCTCATTTGGAATAACAAGTCGACGGCTTGTTCAACGTGAAGTGTGCGCCTCATATTGCTTCACAAAAACGATACTGCTGACAATAAAACTCTTGAAATACTAACAATTGAAATACTAACTCGTGAAAAACTCTCCAAAACTACTCATGAACTGAACTAATTCCTCTCGTTCGTTCTTTCGCAATGGCTAGTTGTCATGGGAATGAATGTTTATATACTCGTGTGCATCCTGAAGAACCGGGTTAGCACAAGCACACGTTTTTTTCCGTTCCTTTTTATCACAAAAGACGACAAAGTTATTATAATAAATGCAAAGCGCTCATAAAAGAGCGCATATTTTGACGCACTTTTTTCATGGAATTGAAATTATCATAACTTTGGTTTTAGTTGGTGTATTTACATGAAACAAACACTCAAAACGTAGCTTCGGGTCTCCATTTCTGCATGAAATCGACGGCAGCCCTCTGCGTCACTTGGTTTGGATGCTGCGCGGTCCTAAAGCCGGCCCGCGATTTGAACGCGCCGAAGCGTTCGCCGACTCGGAAGAGTTAAATGAGAGGTTGATTGCCACTGTCTGTGAGATGATTCTAAACCGTTGGAGCCTTTTGAATGACGCGTTCCACATGAACCCTCAGGTTCGCTGTCCGTCTTGAACATGTGGTGTCCTCCTCTGACAGCTGTGAGCCTCTTTTTGTGAAGTCTGGAATTGTTCATTTGACCTTCCTCTCGTGTAGCAGATCACGGATTGTGAAGCCCCGGTCAGCCAAGACGTCATCACCTGGACAGAGGTACTCCAGGAACCCAGAGTCCGATGTGATATATTTGTCGCTACCTCCATATGCTGAGGAGATGAACATCACTAGACCACAAGGTGCAATGGCCACCAGGTACTTGATAGTGTTCTGGAAGTAGTAATGGTTGAATGACTCCCCCCCCCCTTGAATCCAGATTCTTGCACTTCTGTAAAGCAGTTTCTGAGCAGTCAATAATGCAGGTTGTTCCTGGGTAGTGGTCCTTAAAACATTGTGGCATTGTAGCACAGTATTGGTCCTCTGTAGCTCAGCTGGTAGAGCACGGCCCTTGTAACGCCAAGGTAGTGGGTTCGATCCCTGGGACCACCCATACTCAAAACATTTATGCACGCATGACTGTAAGTTGCTTTGGATAAAAGCGTCTGCTAAATGGCATATATTTTTATTTATTTTTTTAGCACGGATGGTCTCCCTTGGCAGCCATGGAATGTACTCCCTCAGATTCTCTTCCATCGTGTCAATCCAATAACTAATCAGTCGACTGACAAATCTCTGGGAAACACCAAACCCTTTCTGCTAGGTGCTGCTTGCAGCAAGTCGAGCTTCAGCTTCATCAGTGTCATCAGGAGTTGGGTCTAACTGAAAGCTGCCTCGGTAGAGGGGTAGAAGACGTTCCGCCAGGGGGTAGAAAAGGCAGCAAGAGACAAGCCTGTGTGCAGTCAGAGTGCTTCGTTCCTCTGGAGGGTTTTTTGTAGAGACGTGCTGCTGGGCACCGTGTCCCTGCCTCACAGGTACATGGGCTTGACACCATCACCTGAGCTGTAGTTGTGATCACTTAGAGATGGGGTCTTCCCATTGGGTTTGGACATCCTTCTCTGAAGGCGTATCCATTCCTTCTATCTGTGTTTTGGCCAATCCCACATTTTTCAATTTGGTGAACACTTGAGCCTGTCGTGTCATCTGTTAAGAAATCAGTGTGGCTTTGTTAAACAAGTCCATGGACAAATAACAACAAAACCGTACAATAAAACCCCATACTGCATGGACGCTCCTAATAATATTTAATAATCATAATAATTAAGTATACATAAAATGGGAATTTTTTTATTGAGTTGTAGAGGAAATAAATTGTGCTATTATGAGACTGTGCTTAGATACAAGAGCAAGGGGGAGACACAAAATGAGAGCAGGCAAACTGCTCAAGCGTTTGGCTTCCCTGTCACTGATGACTGCCTGACCAACACCGAGTGTTTCTTCACCAGTGGAGCATCGTAGCCAAGCCATTTTTTTCTGGGTAAGGATGCTCCACTGTAGGCTTCTTGTCAAAGAAGTGGTAGGAGCACACAAAGGAACGTTTTGGTCATTTCTTTAGGTTCAACGCTTTGAGCCAGAGCCGCAAAGACTCTGCGTCTTTGGGAGGTGGATGCAGGTCACATGGGGCTCCACAGGTCCATTCAGATCGACGTAGAGGTTGGTGGTCAAAACATTGCTGTTGTAAAAAAACGGCCTCCTCTTCATCCAGTTATTGTGACAGCCTCTTACTGAACATATAATGCTTGTCATGTTTATCGATTTTAGGATGCTGTGCGGTTCTGTCAGTGTAAAACTATCAAGCTCTCAACTAAAAGAAACACAATTGCAACTGATAAGGCGAACAGTACCAAAGAATAGTTCCGCTATGGTTACAACCTTTCATTGTGCTACATAAAGCCCCCCTTTTTCTGGTTCTTTATCGAACTGGAGAATGGTTCAATAAAGAACCTTTCTCAATCTCAAAGGTTATTTGTAGAACCATAGAGGATTTCTTTATTCTCGTTTATAGTTGTATTATATTGTTAAAATGTGTCTGGGGGTCCCTGAGGAGATAATTGAGATTCAGTCAGCAGTTCTTACAAGGCCGTCAGTGAATCTTTAATAACTTAGTCATATATTAACACAACGTAATAGATCAACTGGAATGACATTCTCACTCACGGTTGCATAAAAAGAGCTGTGAGCAAACTACACCCGGAAATATTTTTAATGAACTGCCACCCCTACATTTTAATGATCGCTCAAAGAGCAAAGAACCCTGTTTGTGAACTGCAATGAACCATTGAAGGGCTCAACGGGTTATTTGAGTCCACACAGAACCATCACCCTTCCCAAAGACTCCCAATGACTCTGTCATGGGTAACAGAACATGTTACCCATGACAGCTCCCGTTAGCTATGTGAGGCTGTGAAAGGCTATTTCAACAGTACATATGGGGAGAGGGAGGGAGGGAGGGACATGGGGGAGGGAGGGGGATGGTATGGGACTGTACGTTATTTATAATGAGGGATACCTGGATAAAATCGGAACTCTCTGAAATGACAATGGATGGCCCTCCCTTCAGTAAAATATATTTTTTACCTGACCCTCCCTGAACGCTTAAAAAACAAAAAAAACAAGTGACCATCCCCTATACCCAAAATAATAACTAAAACATCAAGTGGATAGCAGAGAACATGCCTACTCTTCACCCTCACACCGGAGCCTTAGATATGCAGTTTAAGAAACCGTTCTTTGTTTTGAAAGCATTACATGGCAAAGCAGCCAGAAGGTTGTGGATTCGCAGACCACCGCGGACAAGGAGGGGTGAAGAGATAGGCATTATAATAAAAGCAGTGCATGAATCTATCATCTCATTTGCGCGGCGAGAAAAAAAAAGGCCTTTTATAAAACGCATTTCATGCAATTCTACGTCATTTTACACGACTGGAGACAAGCAGAATCATTTTTTAAATACCACAACAGAGCATGACAACGAATGAGCGCATGCTGCAGCACCGGAGACGTTTTGATTTCAGTAACAGGCTATTGTTAAAAAAAAAGAGGATAGTCTAAGAACGGTGCTAAGGTTGTATATCAACTGTCAAAAATATTGCGCAACAGAACCAGTTACAACTGGAGTATCTGATCATCAATGAATTTGAGAAAAAGCCATTTGTTGTTCAACACAGCAGCGGCATAGCATCAGGTAGCCCAGATGCACCTGTAACTTTCTTTCATTTGGGAAACTTTCATTTTCAAATGTATTCCATTTTATTTCATTATATTGTTGTAAAAAATATATTTGTGTTTACTGCGATTAGGGCGTGGGAATATAAGAGCATCTGCTAGGCTAAATTAACAAACTAGTAGCCAAATAAGACCCTGTAGAATGACTGTCTAGCCTAATAAGACACTGTAGAATGACTGTCTAGCCTAGTAAGACACAGTAGAATGACTGGCTGTAGAATGATTGTCTAGCCAAATAAGGCACAGTAGAATGACTGGCTGTAGAATGACTGTCTAGCCTAATAAGACACCATAGAATGAATATCTAGCCTAATAAGACACTGAAGAATGAATGTCTAGCCTAATAAGACACTGTAGAGACTGTCTAACCTAATAAGACACTGTAGAATGACTGTATAGCCTAATACGGCACTGTAGAATGACTGTCTAGACTAATAAGACACTTTAGAATAACTGGCTGTAGAATGATTGTCTAGCCAAATAAGGCACAGTAGAATGACTGGCTGTAGAATGACTGTCTAGCCTAATAAGACACTGTAGAATAAATATCTAGCCCAATAAGACACTGAAGAATGAATGTCTAGCCTAATAAGACACTGGAGAATGACTGTCTAGCATAATAAGACACTTTAGAATAACTGGCTGTAGAATGACTGTCTAGCCTAATAAGACACTGTAGAATGACTGTATTGCCTAATAAGACAATGTAGAATGACTGTCTAGCCTAATAAGACACTTTAGAATGACTATATAGCCTAATAAGGCACTGTAGAATGACTGTATAGCCTAATAAGACACTGTAGATTGACTGTCTAGCTTAATAAGACACTGTAGAATGGCTGTCTAGCCTAATAAGACACTGTAGAATGACTGTATTGCCTAATACGGCATTGTAGAATGACTGTATAGCCTAATAAGACACTGTAGAATGACTGGCTGTAGAATGACTATATAGCATAATATGGCACTGTAGAATGACTGTCTAGCCTAATAAGACACTCTAGAATGAATATCTAGCCTAATAAGACACTGAAGAATGAATGTCTAGCCTAATAAGACACTGTAAAATGAATGTATATCCTAATAAAGCACTGTAGAATAACTGTATTGCGTAATAAGACACTGTAGAAAGAATGTCTAGCCTAATAAGACAATGTAGAATGAATGTCTAGCCTAATAAGACACTGTAGAATGACTGTATAGCCTAATACGGCACTGTAGAATGACTGTCTAGCCTAATAAGACACTGTAGAATGACTGTATAGCCTAATATGGCACTGTAGAATGACTGTCTAGCCTAATAAGACACTGTAGAATGACTGGCTGTACAATGACTATCTTGCCTAAAAAGAAACTGTAGAATGACTGTCTAGACTAATAACAAACTGTAGAATGAATGTCTAGCCTAATAAGACACTGTAGAATGACTGTCTAGCCTAATAAGACACTGTAAAATGAATGTCTATCCTAATAAGGCACTGTAGAATAACTGTATTGCCTAATAAGACACTGTAGAAAGAATGTCTACACTAATAAGACACTGTAGAATGAATGTATAGCCTAATAAGACACTTTAGAATGACTGTCTAGCCTAATAAGACACTGTAGAATGACTGTATTGCCTAATAAGACACTGTAGAATGACTGTCTAGCTTAATAAGACACTATAGAATGACTGTATAAACTAATAAAAAACTGTAAAATGACTGTCTAGCCTAATAAGAAACTGAAGAATGAATGTCTAGCCTAATAAGAAACTGAAAAATGAATGTCTAGCCTAATAAGACACTTTAGAATGACTGTCTAGCCTAATAAGACACTGTAGAATGACTGTATTGCCTAATACGGCACTGTAGAATGACTGTGTAGCCTAATAAGACACTGCAGAATGACTGTCTAGCCTAATAAGGCACTGTAGAATTACTGTCTATCCTAATAAGACACTGTAGAATGACTGTCTAGCCTAATAAGACACTGTAGAATGACTGTCTAGCCTAATAACACACTTTAGAATGACTGTATAGCCTAATACGGCACTGTAGAATGATCTGTCTAGACTAATAAGACACTTTAGAATAACTGGCTGTAGAATGATTGTCTAGCCAAATAAGGCACAGTAGAATGACTGGCTGTAGAATGACTGTCTAGCCTAATAAGACACTGTAGAATGAATATCTAGCCCAATAAGACACTGAAGAATGAATGTCTAGCCTAATAAGACACTGGAGAATGACTGTCTAGCATAATAAGACACTTTAGAATAACTGGCTGTAGAATGACTGTCTAGGCTAATAAGACACTGTAGAATGACTGTATTGCCTAATAAGACAATGTAGAATGACTGTCTAGCCTAATAAGACACTTTAGAATGACTATATAGCCTAATAAGGCACTGTATAATGACTGTATAGCCTAATAAGACACTGTAGATTGACTGTCTAGCTTAATAAGACACTGTAGAATGGCTGTCTAGCCTAATAAGACACTGTAGAATGACTGTATTGCCTAATACGGCATTGTAGAATGACTGTATAGCCTAATAAGACACTGTAGAATGACTGACTGTAGAATGACTATATAGCATAATATGGCACTGTAGAATGACTGTCTAGCCTAATAAGACACTCTAGAATGAATATCTAGCCTAATAAGACACTGAAGAATGAATGTCTAGCCTAATAAGACACTGTAAAATGAATGTCTATGCTAATAAAGCACTGTAGAATAACTGTATTGCCTAATAAGACACTGTAGAAAGAATGTCTAGCCTAATAAGACAATGTAGAATGAATGTCTAGCCTAATAAGACACTGTAGAATGACTGTATAGCCTAATACGGCACTGTAGAATGACTGTCTAGCCTTATAAGACACTGTAAAATGAATGTCTATCCTAATAAGGCACTGTAGAATAACTGTATTGCCTAATAAGACACTGTAGAATGAATGTCTAGCCTAATAAGACACTGTAGAATGAATGTCTAGCCTAATAAGACACTGTAGAATGACTGTATTGCCTAATACGGCACTGTAGAATGACTGTGTAGCCTAATAAGACACTGTAGAATGACTGTATAGCCTAATATGGCACTGTAGAATGACTGTCTAGCCTAATAAGACACTGTAGAATGACTGGCTGTACAATGACTATCTTGCCTAAAAAGAAACTGTAGAATGACTGTCTAGACTAATAAGAAACTGTAGAATGAATGTCTAGCCCAATAAGACACTGTAGAATGACTGTCTAGCCTAATAAGACACTGTAAAATGAATGTCTATCCTAATAAGACACTGTAGAATAACTGTATTGCCTAATAAGACACTGTAGAAAGAATGTCTACACTAATAAGACACTGTAGAATGAATGTATAGCCTAATAAGACACTTTAGAATGACTGTCTAGCCTAATAAGACACTGTAGAATGACTGTATTGCCTAATAAGACACTGTAGAATGAATGTATTGCCTAATAAGACACTGTAGAATGACTGTCTAGCTTAATAAGACACTGTAGAATGACTGTATTGCCTAATAAGACACTGTAGAATGACTGTATTGCCTAATAAGACACTGTAGAATGACTGTATTGCCTAATAAGACACTGTAGA
The DNA here is from genome assembly GCF_964263955.1 of Coregonus lavaretus. Taxonomy (NCBI): domain Eukaryota; kingdom Metazoa; phylum Chordata; class Actinopteri; order Salmoniformes; family Salmonidae; genus Coregonus; species Coregonus lavaretus. Next base: position 29,821 of record NW_028165756.1, read on the forward strand.
ATGAATGTATAGCCTAACAAGACACTTTAGAATGACTGTCTAGCCTAATAAGACACTGTAGAATGACTGTATTGCCTAATAAGACACTGTAGAATGACTGTCTAGCTTAATAAGACACTATAGAATGACTGTATAAACTAATACAAAACTGTAAAATGACTGTCTAGCCTAATAAGAAACTGAAGAATGAATGTCTAGCCTAATAAGAAACTGTAGAATGACTGTCTAGCCTAATAAGACACTTTAGAATGACTGTCTAGCCTAATAAGACACTGTAGAATGACTGTATTGCCTAATACGGCACTGTAGAATGACTGTCTAGCCTAATAAGACACTGTAGAATGACTGTATAGCCTAATATGGCACTGTAGAATGACTGTCTAGCCTAATAAGACACTGTAGAATGACTGGCTGTACAATGACTATCTTGCCTAAAAAGAAACTGTAGAATGACTGTCTAGACTAATAAGAAACTGTAGAATGAATGTCTAGCCTAATAAGACACTGTAGAATGACTGTCTAGCCTAATAAGACACTGTAAAATGAATGTCTATCCTAATAAGGCACTGTAGAATAACTGTATTGCCTAATAAGACACTGTAGAAAGAATGTCTAGACTAATAAGACACTGTAGAATGAATGTATAGCCCAATAAGACACTTTAGAATGACTGTCTACCCTAATAAGACACTGTAGAATGACTGTATTGCCTAATAAGACACTATAGAATGACTGTCTAGCCTAATAAGACACTTTAGAATGACTGTCTAGCCTAATAAGACACTGTAGAATTAGTGTCTAGCCTAATAAGACACTTTAGAATGACTGTCTAGCCTAATAAGACACTGTAGAATTACTGTCTAGCCTAATAACACACTGTAAAATGAATATATATCCTAATTAGGCACTGTTGAATAACTGTATTGCCTAATAAGACACTGTAGAAAGAATATCTAGCCTAATAAGATACTGTAGAATGACTGTCTAGCCTAATAAGACACTGTAGAATAACTGTATAGCCTAATACGGCACTGTAGAATGACTGTCTAACCTAATAAGACACTGTAGAATAACTGGCTGTAGAATGATTGTCTAGCCTAATAAGGCACTGTAGAATTACATTTGCATTTACGTCATTTAGCAGACGCTCTTATCCAGAGCATGACTTCATAGCCTAATAAGGCAATGTAGAATGACTTAATAGCCTAATAAGACACTGTAGAATGACTGTCTAGCCTAATAAGACACTATAGAATGACTGTCTATCCTAATAAGACACTGTAGAATGACTGTCTAGCCTAATAAGACACTGTAGAATAACTGTATAGCCTAATACGGCACTGTAGAATGACTGTCTAACCTAATAAGACACTGTAGGATTACATTTGCATTTACGTCATTTAGCAGACGCTCTTATCCAGAGCATGACTTCATAGCCTAATAAGGCAATGGAAAATGACTGTCTAGCCTAATAAGGCACTGTAGAATGACTTAATAGCCTAATAAGACACTGTATAATGACTGTCTAGCCTAATAAGACACTGTAGAATGACTGTGTAGCCTAATAAGGCACTGTAGAATTACTGTCTATCCTAATAAGACACTGTAGAATGACTGTCTAGCCTAATAAGACACTTTAGAATGACTGTCTAGCCTAATAAGACACTGTAGAATTAGTGTCTAGCCTAATAAGACACTTTAGAATGACTGTCTAGCCTAATAAGACACTGTAGAATTACTGTCTAGCCTAATAACACACTGTAAAATGAATATATATCCTAATTAGGCACTGTTGAATAACTGTATTGCCTAATAAGACACTGTAGAAAGAATATCTAGCCTAATAAGATACTGTAGAATGACTGTCTAGCCTAATAAGACACTGTAGAATAACTGTATAGCCTAATACGGCACTGTAGAATGACTGTCTAACCTAATAAGACACTGTAGAATAACTGGCTGTAGAATGATTGTCTAGCCTAATAAGGCACTGTAGAATTACATTTGCATTTACGTCATTTAGCAGACGCTCTTATCCAGAGCATGACTTCATAGCCTAATAAGGCAATGTAGAATGACTTAATAGCCTAATAAGACACTGTAGAATGACTGTCTAGCCTAATAAGACACTATAGAATGACTGTCTATCCTAATAAGACACTGTAGAATGACTGTCTAGCCTAATAAGACACTGTAGAATAACTGTATAGCCTAATACGGCACTGTAGAATGACTGTCTAACCTAATAAGACACTGTAGGATTACATTTGCATTTACGTCATTTAGCAGACGCTCTTATCCAGAGCATGACTTCATAGCCTAATAAGGCAATGGAAAATGACTGTCTAGCCTAATAAGGCACTGTAGAATGACTTAATAGCCTAATAAGACACTGTATAATGACTGTCTAGCCTAATAAGACACTGTAGAATGACTGTGTAGCCTAATAAGGCACTGTAGAATTACTGTCTATCCTAATAAGACACTGTAGAATGACTGTCTAGCCTAATAAGACACTATAGAATGACTGTCTATCCTAATAAGACACTGTAGAATGACTGTCTAGCCTAATAAGACACTGTAGAATAACTGTATAGCCTAATACGGCACTGTAGAATGACTGTCTAACCTAATAAGACACTGTAGGATTACATTTGCATTTACGTCATTTAGCAGACGCTCTTATCCAGAGCATGACTTCATAGCCTAATAAGGCAATGGAAAATGACTGTCTAGCCTAATAAGGCACTGTAGAATGACTTAATAGCCTAATAAGACACTGTATAATGACTGTCTAGCCTAATAAGACACTGTAGAATGACTGTGTAGCCTAATAAGGCACTGTAGAATTACTGTCTATCCTAATAAGACACTGTAGAATGACTGTCTAGCCTAATAAGACACTGTAGAATGACTGTATAGCCTAATAAGGCACTGTAGAATGACTGTCTAGCCTAATAAGACACTGTAGTATGACTGGCTGTAGAATGATTGTCAAGCCAAATAAGGCACAACAGAATGACTGGCTGTAGAATGACTTAATAGCCTAATAAGACACTGTAGAATGACTGAAATACCTAATAAGACACTATAGAATGACTGTCTAGCCTAATAAGGCACTGTAGAATGACTGTCTAGCCTAATAAGGCACTGTAAAATGACTCTATAGCCTAATAAGGCACTATAGTATGACTGGCTGTAGAATGATTGTCTAGACAAATAAGGCACAGTAGAATGACTGGCTGTTGTATGACTGTATAGCCTAATAAGACACTGTAGAAAGACTGAATTGCCTAATAAGACACTGTAGAATGACTGTATAGCCTAATACGGCACTGTAGAATGACTGTCTTGCCTAATGAGACACTGTAGAATGACTGGCTGTAGAATGACTGTGTAGCCTAATAAGACACTGTAGAATGACTGTCTAGCCTAATAAGACATTGTAAAATGAATGTCTATCCTAATAAGACACTGAATAATAACTATATTGCCTAATAAGACATTGTAGAAAGAATGTCTAGCCTAATAAGACACTGTAGAATGAACATCTAGCCTAATAAGACCCTGTAGAATGACTGTATATCCTAATACGGCGCAGTAGAATGACTTCATAGCCTATTAAGACACTGTAGAATGACTGGCTGTAGAATGATTGTATAGCCTAATAAGGCACTGTATAATGACTGGCTGTAGAATGACTGTCTAGCCTTATAAGACACTGTAGAATGACTTCATAGCCTTATAAGACACTGTAGAATGACTGTCTTGCCCAATAAGAAACTGTAGGATAACTGTCTAGCCTAATTAGACACTGTAAAATGACTTTCTAGCCTAATAAGACACTTTAGAACGAACGTCTAGCCTAGTAAGACACTCTAGAATGACTATATAGCTTAATAAGTCATTTTTCGTTTCCTTATTATTTCATTCTAAATTTCATTTTATACTGCCTAAATGCGAAATGTATAGTCATGTTGTTGAAGTGCCTGTGTTGATGTGTTGTTGAAATGCTGAGCTCTCCTTCCAGCCTGTAACATGTCACAAATGGTTCACAATGTATTTCTTAAATGGCGGCCTATAGCCTTGATATAATAATAATATAGCCTAAATAAGGCTATCTGGTTTTTCAAAATCTTAAGCTAACAAGGGGTAGGCCTATGCTTTTAGCCATTTTCTTTGACAAAAGTCACAAACCCCTTCAATTCGAGCCCTGCTTTTAACTTAACAAACCAAGCCCTTCACTGACACTGAGGTATTTAAGGAGTGCATGGTGACTGAAGGAATTGGCTAACTCTATGGATAGTAGACTATAATTAATTATGTCAAACAGGTAGGCCTACATCTTATTACTTGAATAGGAAGAAATAGGCTCCAACACAAAGCCCTCTTGTTGTTAGTTGCCTAAAGTCTAATTAAAATGAAGACTGTTTTAATGAATTAGGCCTTCTCGAATTAGCCTACTTTCAGCACCCATGCGCTGTCCATCTCCACAGCAGCCGCTTCATTTTAATGTAAGTTATGTAAATTACTTGAATATGGCTTATTGTGAGGTCAATAACTCTGATGGATAGCTTAATTATGGGCAATAAAACATATTGTAAAATCAATTACAGTAGCAGCAATCCTACCTCCGGTCCTCCTCCTCCTCTTCCTGCTCTCCCTCTCAAACTGAATAGAACATCTGTAGGCCTAGGTCCACGCGCACAGATATTCCATTGTTGTCATTTAAAAAAATATTATTTGTGGAAGAAGCCTTTGACACGCCTCCTAAAGTGCCACCGTACACAGTAGAGTCATTGGTTAGGCAGCACAAAAGAGTTTGCATCAGCAGGGCAGGCCAGGGCTCATGATAGCCTATCCATTGCATTGTGTAAGGCAGTATTGTATACACCATCCCAGCAGCGAAAAAACTCAGGAAGGAAGTACATTTTCTTAGAAATGTAACTTTGCCCTGTTCTTCTTCAAGCATGCTCTTTGTATAGCCTAGGCCTATAGCAGTGGTCACCAACCCTGTTGGCGGTAGGTGCACTTGATTCAGAAGCCCTGTTGGCGGTAGGTGCGCTTAATTCAGAAGCCCTGTTGGCGGTAGGTGCACTTGTTTCAGGAGCCCTGTGACCCAGGTAGGCATAGTGTTCCCATTTTGAACCATTTCATTTGTCTGAAAAGACAAACTCTGCCTACCTGGCAGACCGGGAGATCTGTGGCTAGATCGAGTGTACCTACTGCGCTGGCCAATCAGATAGCTAAAATCACCGTGCCAACAGCTTCCACGATCCCAGCCACAGCAAAGTTTGATGCTAGCCTATGTGAGATTTCATGACTTTTAAACCATGACCAGAGAGAGACTGTCAAAGACTACAGCAAAGAGCTGCTGAGTTCAAGTCTAAGTTTTTATTCAGCACTGTCAACACTGTTTTTATTCCACCCTATTATAAAACATAAAAAGCGCTTCTCCCTACTGCAATGAAGTGTATCGATAGGACTGCGTTTTTATTATTATTAGCAGCTCATCGTGTCTATTTTAATATCGAGGAATATTTCACTTTCTCTGGTCATGGGAACAACATGAATTTGTACATGAGGCAGATGAGGTGCCACTCGAGTTTTGCCATCAGCTAGAAGACGTTGTCCCCTCTCTCTGATCAGTCTCACTGGAGGAAAGGAAGGAGAGAGCAGTGACCGTGTGAGGCGGACCCTCTGCTGTTCTCTCCATCCTTCCACAGAAACTAATGTGGTGTTCAAAACAACTGGGAACTTGTGAATCTCCGACTTCCGACTTCAGAGTCGGAAACTCTGGCATCTTCTTTAGAGCTCCAACTTTCCGACCTGAAGATCACTGACGTCATGATTTGACCTCGTTTTTGCCCCCGAGTTCACAGTTGTCTTGAAAGCACCAAGACCATCAGATGCAGGTACCATCAGTCCAGTAAAATAAAAAAGCAAATTATTTACAAATGATTTAAATTCATGCTCAGCTGTCCCTCGCAAGTGCTACACCAACTGATCTACAGTGGGGAGAACAAGTATTTGATACACTGCCGATTTTGCAGGTTTTCCTACTTACAAAGCATGTAGAGGTCTGTCATTGTTATCATAGGTACACTTCAACTGTGAGAGACGGAATCTAAAACAAAAATCAAGTATTTGTCTAGTGTATCAAATACTTGTTCTCCCCACTGTATTTTCTTACCAAAGCTTGAGTTTTGAAATACAGTGGGGGGAAAAAGTATTTAGTCAGCCACCAATTGTGCATGTTCTCCCACTTAAAAAGATGAGAGAGGCCTGTAATTTTCATCATAGGTACACGTCAACTGACAGACAACATGAGGAAAATAAATCCAGAAAATCACATTGTAGGATTTTTAATGAATTTATTTGCAAATTATGGTGGAAGATAAGTATTTGGTCAATAACAAAAGTTTCTCAATACTTTGTTATATACCCTTTGTTGGCAATGACACAGGTCAAACGTTTTCTGTAAGTCTTCACAAGGTTTTCACACACTGTTGCTGGTATTTTGGCCCATTCCTCCATGCAGATCTCCTCTAGAGCAGTGATGTTTTGGGGCTGTCGCTGGGCAACACGGACTTTCAACTCCCTCCAAAGATTTTCTATGGGGTTGAGATCTGGAGACTGGCTAGGCCACTCCAGGACCTTGAAATGCTTCTTACGAAGCCACTCCTTCGTTGCCCGGGCGGTGTGTTTGGGATCATTGTCATGCTGAAAGACCCAGCCACGTTTCATCTTCAATGCCCTTGCTGATGGAAGGAGATTTTCACTCAAAATCTCACGATACATGGCGCCATTCATTCTTTCCTTTACACGGATCAGTCGTCCTGGTCCCTTTGCAGAAAAACAGCCCCAAAGCATGATGTTTCCACCCCCATGCTTCACAGTAGGTATGGTGTTCTTTGGATGCAACTCAGCATTCTTTGTCCTCCAAACACGACGAGTTGAGTTTTTACCAAAAAGTTATATTTTGGTTTCATCTGACCATATGACATTCTCCCAATCCTCTTCTGGATCATCCAAATGCACTCTAGCAAACTTCAGACGGGCCTGGACATCTACTGGCTTAAGCAGGGGAACACGTTTTGCACTGCAGGATTTGAGTCCCTGGCGGCGTAGTGTGTTACTGATGGTAGGCTTTGTTACTTTGGTCCTAGCTCTCTGCAGGTCATTCACTAGGTCCCCCCGTGTGGTTCTGGGATTTTTGCTCACCGTTCTTGTGATCATTTTGACCCCAAGGGGTGAGATCTTGCGTGGAGCCCCAGATCGAGGGAGATTATCAGTGGTCTTGTATGTCTTCCATTTCCTAATAATTGCTCCCACAGTTGATTTCTTCAAACCAAGCTGCTTATTAATTGCAGATTCAGTCTTCCCAGCCTGGTGCAGGTCTACAATTTTGTTTCTGGTGTCCTTTGACAGCTCTTTGGTCTTGGCCATAGTGGAGTTTGGAGTGTGACTGTTTGAGGTTGTGGACAGGTGTCTTTTATACTGATAACAAGTTCAAACAGGTGCCATTAATAGAGGTAACGAGTGGAGGACAGAGGAGCCTCTTAAAGAAGAAGTTACAGGTCTGTGAGAGCCAGAAATCTTGCTTGTTTGTAGGTGACCAAATACTTATTTTCCACCATAATTTGCAAATAAATTCATTAAAAAATCTACAATGTGATTTTCTGGATTTTTTTTCTCATTTTGTCTGTCATAGTTGACGTGTACCTATGATGAAAATTACAGGCCTCTCTCATCTTTTTAAGTGGGAGAACTTGCACAATTGGTGGCTGACTAAATACTTTTTTCCCCCACTGTATAATATGGTCTGTGAAGAACAATATTGCCAGGACAGGAATACAGTGCATTTTGGAAAGTATTCAGACCCCTTCCCTTTTTTCACATTTTGTTACGTTACAGCCTTATTCTAAAATGGATTTTTTTTAAATAATCGGCATCAATCTACACAAAATACCCAATAATGGCACAGCGAAAACAGGTTGTTATACATTTTTGCACCAAAAAATTAATTAAATACCTTATTTACATAATTATTCAGACCCTTTGCTATGAGACTCAAAATTGATCTCAGGTGCATCCTGTTTACACTGATCATCCTTGAGATGTTTATACAAATTGATTGGACATGATTTGGAAAGGCACACACCTGCCTACATAAGGTTCCACAGTTGACAGTGCATGTCTGAGCAAAAACCAAGCCCTGAGGTCGAAGGAATTGTCAGTAGAGCTCCGAGACAGGATTGTGTCGAGGCACAGAACTGGGGAAGGGTACCAAAAAAATTACTGTAGCATTGAAAGTCCCCAAGAACATAAGAGCCTCCATCATTCTTAAAAGGAAGAAGTTTGGAACCACCTAGACTCTTCCTAGAGCTGGCTGCCCGGCCAAACTGAGCAATCGGGGGAGAAGGGCCTTGATCAGGGAGGTGACCAAGAACCCGATGGTCACTCTGACAGAGCTCCAGAGTTCCTCTATGGAGATGGGAGAACCTTCCAGAAGGACAACCATCTCTGCAGCACTCCACCAATCAGGCCATTATGGTAGAGTGGTCAGACAGAAGCCATTCCTCAGTAAAAGGTACATGACAGCCTGCATGGGGTTTGCCAAAAGGCACCTAAAGACTCTCAGACCATGAGAAACAATATTCACTGGTCTGATGAAACCAAGATTGAACTCTTTGGCCTGAATGCCATGCGTCATACCGCTCAGGAAGGAGACGCGTTCTGTCTCCTAGAGATTAACGTACTTTGGTGCAAATCAATCCCAGAACAACAGCAAAGGACCTTGTGAAGATGATGGAGGAAACAGGTACAAAAGTATCTATATCCACAGTAAAACGAGTCCTATATCGACATAACCTGAAAGGCCGCTCAGCAAGGAAGAAGCCACTGCTCCAAAACCGCCATAAAAAAGCCAGACTACGGTTTGAAACTGCACATGGGGACAAAGATCGTACTTTTTGGAGAAATGTCCTCTGGTCTGATGAAACAGAAATAGAACTGTTTGGCCATAATGACCATCGTTATGTTTTGAGGAAAAAGGGCGAGGCTTGCAAGCCGAAGAACACCATCCAAACCGTGAAGCACGGGGGTGGCAGCATCATGCTGTGGGGGTGCTTTGCTGCAGGAGGTACTGGTGCACTTCACAAAATAGATGGCCTCATGAGGAAGGAAAATTATGTGGATATATTGAAGCAACATCTCAATACATCAGTCAGGATGTTAAAGCTTAGTCGCAAATGGGTCTTCCAAATGGACAATGACCCCAAGCATACTTCCAAAGTTGTGGCAAAATGGCTTAAGGACAACAAAGTCAAGTAATTGGAGTGGCCATCACAAAGCCCTGACCTCAATCCTATAGAAAATGTGTGGGCAGAACTGAAAAAGCGTGTGCGAGCAAGGAGGCCAACAAACCTGACTCAGTTACACCAGCTCTGTCAGGAGGAATGGGCCAAACTTCACCCAACTTATTGTGGGGAGCTTGTGGAAGGATGCCCAAAACGTTTGACACAAGTTAAACAATTTAAAGGCAATGCTATCAAATACTAGTTGAGTGTATGTAAACTTCTGACCCACTGGGAATGTGATGAAAGAAATAAAAGCAGAAAATAATAATTCTCTCTACTATTATTCTGACATTTCACATTCTTAAAATAAAGTGGTGATCCTAAGTGACCTAAGACAGGGAATATTTACTAGGATTAAATGTCAGGAATTGTGAAAAACTGAGTTTAAAATATATTTCTCTAAGGTGTATGTAAACTTCTGACTTAAACTGTACAGGGGGTACATGTAACGAGTCAATGTGCGGGTTACAGGTTAGTCGAGGTCATTTGTACATGTAGGTAGGGGTAAAGTGACTATGCATAGATAATAAACAGCGAGTAGCTGCAGCGTAAAAAAGGGGGTGAATGCAAATAGTCCGGGTAGGCATTTGGTTAATTGTTTAGCAGTCTTATGGCTTGGGGGTAGAAGCTTTTAAGAAGCATTTTGGACCAAGACTTGCGTTCCGGTACCGCTTGCCGTGCGGTAGCAGAGAGAACAGTCTATGACTTGGGTAGCTGAATTCTCTGACACATTTTTGGGCCTTCCTCTGACACCGCCTGGTATATAGGTCCTGGATGGCAGAAAGCTTGGTCCCAGTGATGTACTGGGCCTTACGCACTACCCTCTGTAGTGCCTTGCGGTCGGATGCCGAGCAGTTGCCATACCAGGCGATGATGCAACCAGTCAGGATGCTCTCGATGGTGCAGCTGTATAACTTTTTGAGGATCTGAGGACCCATGCCAAACCTTTTCAGTCTCCTTAGGGGGAATAGGTTTTGTCGTACCCGCTTCACGACTGTGGTGGGACGATTCCTCCTCTCTGTGTAGCCATAGTTAAGAAAACCAGTTATATCACTTTTTGAGGATTTTGATGACCCATGCCAAATCTTTTCAGTCTCCTTAATGTTACATTTTTTAAGTAATATTTTTTATTTATTCTGAAACACAAACACATGATAGGAAATTGTGGCGTGCTATGTCGCTGCATAACTTGTAGATTAATGTGTGTGTGTGTATACGGAGGATGCTAATTGAGTGTGTGTGTGTTTGTGTGTGTGTGTGTGTGTATATGTGTGTGTGTGTATATGTGTGTATATGTGTGTGTGTGCATATGGAGGTTGCTAATTGTTTGTGTGTGTTTGTGTGCTAATTGAGTTTGAACCTTATACATAATGCAGGAAGGGCAGTGTTAATATTCACCAGCTAAATGGCTGTACACTGGATTAGTCTGCTGCCATCTAGACCGAGCCCTGAGGAACTCTGACGGAGGTCTGAACTTTACTCTGTGTGCTCATCAACTAGAAACTCGCTATTACTGCTTATAAACCAGTAATATCATGTTCGTAAACCAGTTATATCATGTTTATAAACCAGTTATGAATGCTTATATACCAGTTTTTAGTGCTTATAAACCAGTTATATAACGCTTATAAACAGTTAAGTAATGCTTATAAACCAGTTATTAATGCTTATAAACTAGTTGTATAATGCTTATAAACCAGTTATATAATGCTTATAAAGTATTTAGTATTTAGTCTGAGCCTTGAGGACCTGAAACACTGACGAGATCTGAACGTTACTCTGTCTGCTTATAAACTAGTTATTACTGCTTATAAACCAGTTATTAATGCTTATAAACTAGTTATTCATGCTTATAAACCAGTTATTAATGCTCATAAACTAGTTATTAATCCTTGTAAACTAGTTGTAGACATAAAGCATAAGCCTTGAGGCCCTTGAAACACTGTTGGAGATCTGAACTACTTTCTAATGTCTGCTTATAAACTAGTTATAACTGGTTATAAACTAGTTATTACTGTGTATATTACATTTAAACTGGGGAACGTAACACTTATAACACTTATAAATGGCTTATACACTAAGATTTCATATGTTTTACATTTCTTAATTGCTTTTAAATCATTTTTTCTCGATAGATACACAGTTACATGACTAGGAAGGAGAGAGAGAGAGAGAGAGAGAGAGAGAGAGAGAGAGAGAGAGAGAGAGAGAGAGAGAGAGAGAGAGAGAGAGAGAGAGAGAGAGAGAGAGAGAGAGAGAGAGAGAGAGAGAGAGAGAGAGAGAGAGAGAGACCCTGTAATAATTCTGTTTTCCATCAGCACTGGCTAAGAAAGGGAGAGAAACGGAGCAGCACAGCGTTGCGTATGAGTCTCACGTCTGTGTTTGTCAGCAGAAGAGGACATTGGGTGTACCGGTACCCGCCCTTGGAAAAGCTTATCTTGAATTAGCAGCATCCCACTCCTTTATACCGGCCCGCTGGCTCATGGGAACGCCAAGGTCTGCCAGCCGGAACTTTAGTGAGCCTTTGGGAATGTCTGGAGCGTTGGGAAGAGGGATCAAGACTAATCCAGAAGGGCCCAAATCAGTCCCAAATGACACTCTATTGGCTATGTAGTGCACTACTTTTGACCAGGGCCCATAGAACTCTGGTTAAAAGTAGTGTACTATGTAGGGAATAGGGTGCCATTTGGGACACAACCATATGGACATGCTGAGTAAGGGAGGAGAACAGGGAAGGGCTTACAACAGAGACTTGGGACCTTGAGGAGAAGAGAAGAAAAGAACAGATAGGACAGAAAGGAAGGAAGTGATAGAGGAGGGAAAGAGGTGAGAATGATCATCAATTTTATTTGATTTCCTTTTATTAAAAAGCGTAAAATGATGCATTATGGGGCATGGGGCGTGGCTTGTTGATAGAAATAAAAGAACCAGGCTTTCAGGGAAACCCCTGTCGGGGGTGCCTTGAGAGTTATTTGAGATACTTTTCAAAACGTTAGGGTTTTAGACGTTTTTCGAAAGATGGGAAGGGACTCTGCTGTCCTAGCGTCAGATGGAAGCGTGTTCCACCATTGGGGTGCCAGGATAGAGAAGAGTTTTGCCTGAAAGTAGGGAGGGGCAATTCCCCTTGCTGCTCCGTAGGCAAGCACCAGGGTCTTGAGGATAATGCGAGTGCAGCATTCTGGATAAGTTGTAGGGGTTTGACGGCACAAGCGGGGAACTCAGCCAACAGTGAGTTGCAGTAGTCTAGACGGGAGCTGACAAGTGCCTGGGTTAGGACGTCTTGTGTGAGGAAAGGTCGTACACTCTTAGAAAAAAAGGTTCCTTATAGAACTAAATAGGGTTCTCTCGCTTGCTTCATATATAGAACCATTTTATAGGGTTCTTTGGTCAGAACCCTTCTTCACTGAACCAAAATGGTTCCATATAGAACCCTGCATGGTGGCATTTAAGAATTATGGCTACTGCTGTTAACCTTTTACTGCAGTGGGTTATAGAGTTGAAATGTATACAATTTTGAGTTTGCATCCCAACATTACACTTTCTATACATCACAGAAGCCTGAAATATAACAAAACCACTTGACATAGAAATACCACATTTTAGGCGTAAAAAATAAATACATGTTTATTAATAATGAAATAATGAAAACATTAATAACATTCCACCCATGAGGCCACTAGAGGGTGATTTGGCCATTTGACTGCAGTAAAGGGCTACATAGTAATATATTTAGCTAAGAATATAATTTAAGAAACAATTAAATAATGGACAAAATAATACCAACATAGTTTTTTAGAATTTATTGACATTATATGCTTACATAGTTTGGAAATATTGTATGCGCTGTGGGCCAGGGAGGCATCTCTTTGTTTGAATGAAGCCCATGTCAAGTCTAGCTGACTTCTCTACACTACAATACAATACAACTTTGTCCATGAATTACAGCGATACAACACAAAATGTGTCTTCTGCTTTTCATGTCGATAAAAACTCTAATCAAATCCAGACATGCTTTAGAATGACACTTCCGGGTTTGGGCGGGAAATACCGGGTTACCTGGGAGAAAAGTGATTATTCTCGAGATGGAATTTTTTTTTTTTATCAGTCTGTATCTTATTATTTAGATGTTTGGGGCTGCTGGTGAATCATGATCAAAGTGACACTGGACTGAATCTTTAGGGTCTATTTAGTTTCCGTCTAATTAGATTAGATTTTCATGCAAATATTCTAAAATCTGCATAAAAACAATAAGCACATGTCAGGGTTTCCTTTAGGAACATTTGGCGGATTTTTAATTTACCGGACATCCACATGGATTCAGATCCGACTTGGCGCCATCAATAAACGAGGGATATTGGCCAAATGAGCCACATTTACGTATCCTTAAAAACAACCTATAACAAATTACAAAAACACTATTCTTTGTGTTTTCATGTGTAGCATATTTAAAATTTTAAAGTGTATTTTTTGGGGGGTGTTTAGTCTACTTTCCTAAAACAATAATTGTCCACCTCACGTTTCAGCAGTCGGAGATTTGAGCGTTAAACGCATCAGGGCATTGCATTCATAGGCCTGTAGGCTTAGATGTCCAATGTATGATATTAATATAAAACAAAATATATATAAAGGAAGATAAGCTTAGGTCTATCCCCAGAGAGAGAGAGAGAGAGAGAGCGATATTTCTCTCAAATTGTGTACACAAATTTGTATACATCCCTGTTGGTGAGCATTCCTCCTTTGCCAAGATAATCCATCCACCTGACAGGTGTGGCATATCAAGAAGCTGATTAAACAGCATGATCATTACACAGGTGCACCTTGTGCTGGGGACAATACAAGGCCACCCTAAAATGTGCAGTTTTGTCACACAACACAATGCCACAGATGTCTCGTTTTGAGTGAGCGTGCAATTGGCATGCTGACTGCAAGAATGTCCACCAGAGCTGTTAATTTCTCTACCATAAGCCGACTCCAACGTCATATTAGAGAATTTTACAGTATGTCCAACCGGCCTCTTTAACCACAGACCACTGCGCCACTCAGGAGACTCTTCACTGTTGACATTGAGACTGGTGTTTTGCGGGTACTATTTAAGGAAACTGCCAGTTGAGGACCTGTGACGCGTCTGTTTCTCAAACTAGACAATCTAATGTATTTGTCCTCTTGCTCAGTTGTGCACCGGACCCTCCCACTCCTCTTTCTATTCTGGTTAGAGCCAGTTTGCTCTATTCTGTGAAAGGAGTAGTACACAGCGTTGTACAAGATCTTCAGTTTCTTGGCAATTTCTCACATAGACTGACGAGTTTCAGAAGAAAGTTATTTGTTTCTGGCCTTTTTGAGCCTGTAATCGAACCCACAATTGCTGATGCTCCAGATACTCAACTAGTCTCAAGAAGGCCAGTTTTATTGCTTCTTTAATCAGCACAACAGTTTTCAACTGTACTAACATAATTGCAAAAGGGTTTTCTAATGATCAATTAGCCTTTTAAAATGATAAACTTGGATTAGCAAACACAACGTGCAATTGGAACACAGGACTGATGGTTGCTGATAATGGGCCTCTGTATGCCTATGTAGATATTCCATTAAAAATCATCTGTTTCCAGCTAAAATAGCCATTAACAACATTAACAATGTCTACACTGTATTTCTGATCAATTTGATGTTATTTTAATGGACAAAATAATTGCTTTTATTTCGATTCAAGGACATTTCTAAGTGACCCCAAACGGTAGTGTCACGTTCGTTGATAGAAGGATCAGACCAAGGTGCAGCGTCGTACATTTTTAAACAACAAAAGCAACATCAACACATCAAACAAGCCTAAACAGAAACAAGATCCCACAACTAAAGGTAGGCAAAAATGGCTGCCTAAGTATGATCCCCAATCAGAGACAACGATCTACAGCGGCCTCTGATTGGGAACCACACCCGGCCAAACATAGAAATACAATAACTACAATGTCAACATTCACACCCTGACCAAACTACCTAGAGAATTCTCAAGGTCAGGGCATGACAGGTAGTGTATATACAGTATACAGTGGGGAAAAAAAGTATTTAGTCAGCCACCAATTGTGCAAGTTCTCCCACTTAAAAAGATGAGAGAGGCCTGTAATTTCCATCATAGGTACACGTCAACTATGACAGACAAATTAAGAAAAAAAAAACCAGAAAATCACATTGTAGGATTTTTAATGAATTTATTTGCAAATTATGGTGGAAAATAAGTATTTGGTCAATAACAAAAGTTTCTCAATACTTTGTTATATACCCTTTGTTGGCAATGACACAGGTCAAACGTTTTCTGTAAGTCTTCACAAGGTTTTCACACACTGTTGCTGGTATTTTGGCCCATTCCTCCATGCAGATCTCCTCTAGAGCAGTGATGTTTTGGGGCTGTCGCTGGGCAACACAGACTTTCAACTCCCTCCAAAGATTTTCTATGGGGTTGAGATCTGGAGACTGGCTAGGCCACTCCAGGACCTTGAAATGCTTCTTACGAAGCCACTCCTTTGTTGCCCGGGCGGTGTGTTTGGGATTATTGTCATGCTGAAAGACCCAGCCACGTTTCATCTTCAATGCCCTTGCTGATGGAAGGAGGTTTTCACTCAAAATCTCACGATACATGGCCCCATTCATTCTTTCCTTTACACGGATCAGTCGTCCTGGTCCCTTTGCAGAAAGACAGCCCCAAAGCATGATGTTTCCACCCCCATGCTTCACAGTAGGTATGGTGTTCTTTGGATGCAACTCAGCATTCTTTGTCCTCCAAACACGACGAGTTGAGTTTAACCAAAAAGTTCTATTTTGGTTTCATCTGACCATATGACATTCTCCCAATCCTCTTCTGGATAATCCAAATGCACTCTAGCAAACTTCAGACGGTCTTGGATATATACTGGCTTAAGCAGGGGGACACGTCTGGCACTGCAGGATTTGAGTCCCTGGTGACGTAGTGTGTTACTGATGGTAGGTTTTGTTACTTTGGTCCCAGCTCTCTGCAGGTCATTCACTAGGTCCCCCCGTGTGGTTCTGGGATTTTTGCTCACCGTTCTTGTGATCATTTTGACCCCACGGGGTGAGATCTTGCGTGGAGCCCCAGATCGAGGGAGATTATCAGTGGTCTTGTATGTCTTCCATTTCCTAATAATTGCTCCCACAGTTTATTTCTTCAAACCAAGCTGCTTACCTATTGCAGATTTAGTCTTCCCAGCCTGGTGCAGGTCTACCATTTTGTTTCTGGTGTCCTTTGACAGCTTTTTGGTCTTGGCCATAGTGGAGTTTGGAGTGTGACTGTTTGAGGTTGTGGACAGGTGTCTTTTATACTGATAACAAGTTCAAACAGGTGCCATTAATACAGGTAACGAGTGGAGGACAGAGGAGCCTCTTAAAGAAGATGTTACAGGTCTGTGAGAGCCAGAAATATTGCTTGTTTGTAGGTGACCAATTACTTATATTCCACCATAATTTGAAAATAAATTCATTAAAAATCCTACAATGTGATTTTCTGGATTTTTTTCCTCATTTTGTCTGTCATAGTTGACGTGTACCTATGATGAAAATTACAGGCCTCTCTCATCTTTTTAAGTGGGAGAACTTGCACAATTGGTGGCTGACTAAATACTTTTTTTCCCCACTGTATATACAGTACCAGTCAAAGGTTTGGACACACCTACTCATTCAAGGGTTGTTCTATATTTTTTAAACTATCTTCTACATTGTAGAATAATAGTTAAGACATCAAAACTTTGAAATAACACATATGGAATCATGTAGTAACCAAAATAGTGTTAAACAAATCAAAATATATTTGATATTTGAGATTCTTCAAATAGCCTTCCTTTGCCGTTATGACAGCTTTGCACACTCTTGGCAATCTCTCAACTTTGCATACTCTTGGCATTCCTTCACTCTGCTGTCCGACTAATCCCAAACCATCTCAGTTGGGTTGATGTCGGGGGATTGTGGAGGCCATCTGATGCAGCACTCCATCACTCTCATTCAGTTGGGTCATTGTCTTCTAGAAAAACAAATGATAGTCCCACTAAGCCCAAACCAGATGGGATGGCGTATCGCTGCAGAATGCTGTGGTAGCCATGCTGGGTAAGTGTGCCTTGAATTCTAAATAAATCACAGACAGTGTCACCAGCAAAGCACCCCCACACCATAACACCTTCTCCTCCATGCTTTACGGTGGGAACTACACATGCAGAGATCATCCGTTCACCCACACCGTGTCTCACAAAGACACAGCGGTTGGAACCAAAAATCTCAAATTTGGACTACAGACCAAAGGACACATTTCCACCGGTCTAATGTCCATTGCTCATGTTTCTTGGCCCAATCAGGTCTCTTCTTCTTATTGGTGTCCTTTAGTAGTGGTTTCTTTTTGTTGCAGCAATTCGACCATGAAGGCCTGATTCACACAGTCCCCTCTGAACAGTTGATGTTGAGATGTGTCTGTGACTTGAACTCTGTGAAGCATTTATTTGGGCTGCAATTTCTGAGGCTGGTAACATTTACATTTTTCATTTTAGTCATTTAGCAGACGCTCTAATCCAGAGCGATTTACATCAGCAATTAGGGTTAAGTGCCTTGCTTAAGGGCACATCGACAGATTTTTCACCTAGTCGGCTCGGGGATTAGAACCAGCGACCTTTCGGTTACTGGCACAATGCTCTTACCCACTAAGCTACCTGCCGCCCTCTGATAATGGTAACTCTAATGAACTTATCCTCTGCAGCAGAGGTAACTCTGGGTCTTCCATTCCTGTGGCGGTCCTCATGACAGCCATCATAGCACTTGATGGTTTTTGCGACTGCACTTGGAGAAACTTTCAAAGTTCTTGAAATGTTCCGTATTGACTGACCTTCATGCCTTACGGTAATGATGGACTGTCATTTCTCTTTGCTTATTTGAGCTATTCTTGCCATAATATGGACTTGGTCTTTTCCCAAATAGGGCTATCTTCTGTATACCCCGCCTACCTTGTCACAACACAACTGATTGGCTCAAACGCATTAAGAAGGAAAGAAATTGCACAAATTAACTTTTAAGAAGGCACACCTGTTCATTGAAATGCATTCCAGGTGACTACCTCATGAAGCTGGTTGAGAGAATGCCAAGAGTGTGCAAAGCTGTCATCAAGGCAAAGGGTGGCTATTTATATTTTGATTTGTTTAACACTTTTTTGCTTACTACATGATTCCATGTGTGTTATTTCATAGTTTTGATGTCTTCACTATTATTCTACAATGTAAAAATTGTACAAATAAATATAAACCGTTGAATGAGTAGGTGTGTTTAAACTTTTGACTGGTACTGTATATACATATATAACCTTTTTTTGTAAAGGATTATTAAATCTCATCCGGATGTTGTAGAGCATGAACCTGCAGGAAGTCACTGCTTTGATGTTTGCAGAGAACGACAGGTTGTTGTCCAAGGTCACACCAAGGCTCTTTGCACTCTGGGAGGGGGACACCGTGGAGTTGTCAACTGTGATGGAGAGGTCTTGGAGCGGGCAGGACTCTGTTTTGTCGAGGTTGAGCTTGTGCTGGCCTAAGCAGAACTCTTAAAGGTGATGATTTCCCCAGTGCTGATAGAAAACAGAAATATTACAGGGTATCTTTCTCTCATTTCTTTCTCTCTCTCTCTCTCTCTCTCTCTCTCTCTCTCTCTCTCTCTCTCTCTCTCTCTCTCTCTCTCTCTCTCTCTCTCTCTCTCTCTCTCTCTCTCTCTTTCTCTTTCTCTCTCATCTCTCGCTCTCTCTCGCCCTCTCTCTCGCCCTCTCTCTCGCCCTCTCTCTCGCCCTCTCTCTTCCTCTCGCCCTCTCTCTCTCTCTCTCTCGCCCTCTCGGCCTCTCTCTCGCGTTCTCTCTCTCTCTCTCCCTCTCTCTTTCTATCTCTCTCTCTCGCTCCCCCTCTCGCTCCCCCTCTCTCTCTCTCTCTCGCTCTTTCTCTCTCTCTCTCTCTCTCTCTCTCTCTCTCTCTCTCTCTCTCTCTCTCATATCTCTCTCTCTCATCTCTCTCTCTCATCTTAACAACCTTTAAGACTTTAAAGGTTAGACGGAACGTTCCTTAAAGTTATCTCCTACCTGCCTGCCATATCCAGAGCTCTATCATACTATCCAGGTCTGTCCAGAAATAAGTCTCTCACTGTTGTCGCTTATGTCACAGGCCGGCTCATAGCCTGTGGCAAAAATGAGGGGACATGAACAACAGGTATTGGCCAATCAAAAGGTTCTTTATTGTAAACCAAAAACTATTAACTTTAAACAAAGAACCCCCTCAGCCCCCAGCTGTGCCCTGAACACCATATGTGAATTGATTGCCCCCCATCTATCCTCAGAGTTTGTATTGCTTGGTGAGCTAAACTGGGATATCTCACACAAATTATCAGGGAACCTACCAGGTACAACCCTAAATCCGTAAACATGGGCACCCTCATAGATATCACCCTGACTAATTTACCCTTTAAATACACCTCCGCTGTCTTCAACCAGGATCTCAGCGATCACTGCCTCATTGCCTGCGTCCGTAATGGGTCCGCGGTCAAACGACCACCCCACATCACTGTCAAACGCTCCCTAAAACACTTCAGCGAGCAGGCCTTTCTAATTGACCTGGCCCGGGTATCCTGGATGGATATTGACCTCATTCCGTCAGTAGAGGATGCCTGGTTGTTCTTTAAAAGTGCTCTCCTCTCCATCTTAAATAAGCATGCCCCATTCAAAAAAGTCAGAACTAAGAACAGATATAGCCCCTGGTTCACCCCAGACTTGACTGCCCTTGACCAGCACAAAAACATCCTGTGGCATATTGCATTAGCATCAAACAGCCCCCGCGATATGCAACTTTTCAGGGAAGTCAGGAACCAATATACACAATCAGTTAGGAAAGCAACTTCGGTGATGTCATTTACAAAATTGCTTCCAACACTTTACTCAGCAAATTGGATGTAGTCTATCACAGTGCCATCTGTTTTATCACCAAAGCCCCATATACTACCCACCATTGTGACCTGTACGCTCTCGTTGGCTGGCCCTCACTACATATTCGTCGTCAAACCCACTGGCTCCAGGTCTTCTATAAATCACTTCTAGGCATATCCCCGCCTTATCTTAGCTCATTGGTCACCATAGCAACACCCACCCGTAGTATGCGTTCCAGCAGGTATATCTCACTGGTCATCCCCAAAGCCAACACCTCCTTTGGTCGCCATTCCTTCCAGTTCTCTGCTGAAAATGACTGGAACGAACTGTAAAAATCTCTGAAGCTGGAGACACTTATCTCCCTCACTATCTTTAAGCATCAGTTGTCAGAGCAGCTTACCGATCACTGCACCTGTACACAGCCCATCTGTTATTAGCCCACCCAACTACCTCATCCCCATATTGTTATTTACATTGTTATTTATTTTGCTCATTTGCACCCCAGTATCTCTATTTGCACAGCATCTTCTGCACATCTATCACTCCAGTGTTAATACTAAATTATAGTTGTAATTATTTTGCACTATGGCCTATATATTACCTTACCTCCATAACTTACTACATTTGCACACACTGTATATACATTTTCTATTGTGTTATTGACTGTACGTTTTTGTTTATTCCATATGTAACTCTGTGTTGTTGTTGTTTTTAATCACACTGCTTTGCTTTATCTTGGCCAGGTCGCAGTTGTAAATGAGAACTTGTTCTCAACTGGCTTCTTACCTGGTTAAATAAAGGTGAAATAAAAATAGATAAAAATCCACAAGTAATCGTGTGTGTGTGTGTGTGTGTGTGTGTGACGTAATGCACATGATACACTTGTGAAGCATCTATCAGTGCTCACGTGACTTTTCGGTCAATAGGCCTGATAATCAACTCTCCCTATATTTGTCACATTCACATATGTTTCACATATAACTGTCTGTTGGGATTTCAGTTGCTGCAAGTAGATGGATAATTCAGCCTGTTTTCCTCCCTCCTGCCTCCCACTCATTTGTATCCTGTAGCAGTTGTTTGCCCTGCAGTTAAAAAGGCAGCTGTCTCAGCCACTAACGATCCCCACACTGCTGCCTTTGTCTGAGGGGGCTGTATCGACCCTCAGGAGGTGTGTGTGTGTGTATTTATTTGTGTGTGCACGTGTGTGTGTGTGTGCGTGCCTGCATGTCTGCGTGTGTCCACTTGATCTGTGAGTGTGTGTGTGTGTGTGCGCATTTGCGTGTGCATGTTTGTGCAAGCCTGATCACTAGAAATAGACATATTTCGGACATTTGAAAAGGGTGTGCTGCTTAGACCACCGCACCACCGCAGTTCACAATGCTCTATCAAGCCTTGAGAAAACTTGATGATCGTTGATGGTAACAGCGTTTTTAGTGATTTTGTTTAAAGCCTTCCCCTAACTGTAGCCCAAACCTTAACCACTTAGAATTAATGCCTTTGAGTTGTTTCTGTTTTAACCCTGTCACCACCCAGAATTAACCCTGTCACCACCCGGAATTAAAGCTGTCACCACCCGGAATTAACCCTGTCACCACCCGGA
The DNA here is from genome assembly GCF_964263955.1 of Coregonus lavaretus. Lineage (NCBI taxonomy): Eukaryota > Metazoa > Chordata > Actinopteri > Salmoniformes > Salmonidae > Coregonus > Coregonus lavaretus. The sequence continues at coordinate 51,719 of NW_028165756.1, forward strand.
ATTAACCCTGACACCACCCGGAATTAACCCTGACACCACACGGAATTAACCCTGACACCACACGGAATTAACCCTGTCACCAAGCGGAATTAACCCTGTCACCACCCGGAATTAACCCTGTCACCACCCGGAATTAACCCTGTCACCACCCGGAATTAACCCTGTCACCATGCGGAATTAACCCTGTCACCACGCGGAATTAACCCTGTCACCACCCGGAATTAACCCTGTCACCATGCGGAATTAACCCTGTCACCACCCGGAACTAACCCTGTCACCACCTGGAATTAACCCTGACACCACCCGAAATTAACCCTGACACGGAATTAACCATGTCACCACCCGGAATTAACCCTGTTACCACCCGGAATTAACCCCTTCACCACCCGGAATTAACCCTGACACCACCCAGAATTAACCCTGTCACCACCCGGAATTAACCCTGTCACCACCCGGAATTAACCCTGTCACCACCCGGAATTAACCCTGTCACCACCTGGAATTAACCCTGTCACCACCCGGAATTAACCCTGACACCACACGGAATTAACCCTGACACCACACGGAATTAACCCTGACACCACACGGATTTAGCCCTATCACCACATGGAAACGCAACAAGCTCTCAAAATTTTACTGCAGAATTAGACGTTCATCCACGTTCTCCAATCATCAAATTTCGAAGTTTCTCCAAACGTTTTGTTGCTCCTGCTAATCTGTATCGTTCTCTTTCTTTTTATTTATTTTGTTTATTTTTATTTTATTTCACCTTTATTTAACCAGGTAAGCCAGTTGAGAACAAGTTCTCATTTACAACTGCGACCTGGCCAAGATAAAGCAAAGCAGTGCGAGAAAAAAAACAACACAGAGTTACATATGGGGTAAAAAAAACAAAGTCAAAAATACAACAGAAAATATATATACAGTGTGTGCAAATGTAGCAAGTTATGGAGGTAAGGCAATGAATAGGCTATAGTGCAAAATAATTACAATAGTATTAACACTGGAATGCTAGATGTGCAAGAGATTATGTGCAAATAGAGATACTGGGGTGCAAAAGAGCAAAATAAATAACAATATAGGGATGAGGTAGTTGGGTGGGCTAATTTCAGATGGGCTGTGTACAGGTGCAGTGATCGGTAAGGTGCTCTGACAACTGATGCTTAAAGTTAGTGAGGGAGATAAGAGTCTCCAGCTTCAGAGATTTTTGCAATTCGTTCCAGTCATTGGCAGCAGAGAACTGGAAGGAATGGCGGCCAAAGGAGGTGTTGGCTTTGGGAATGACCAGTGAGATATACCTGCTGGAGCGCAGACTACGGGTGGGTGCTGCTATGGTGACCAATGAGCTAAGATAAGGCGGGGATTTGCCTAGCAGTGATTTATAGATGGCCTGGAGCCAGTGGGTTTGACGACGAACATGTAGTGAGGACCAGCCAACAAGAGCGTACAGGTCACAGTGGTGGGTAGCGTAAGGGGCTTTGGAGACAAAACGGATGGCACTGTGATAGACTACATCCAGTTTGCTGAGTAGAGTGTTGGAGGCTATTTTGTAAATGACATCGCCGAAGTCAAGGATCGGTAGGATAGTCAGTTTTATGAGGGCATGTTTGGCAGCATGAGTGAAGGAGGCTTTGTTGCGAAATAGGAAGCAGATTCTAGATTTAACTTTGGATTGGAGATTCTTTATGTGAGTCTGGAAGGAGAGTTTACAGTCTAACCAGACACCTAGGTATTTGTAGTTGTCCACATACTCTAGGTCAGACCCGTCAAGAGTGGTGATTCTAGTCGGGTGGGCGGGTGCCAGCAGCGTTCGATTGAAAAGCATGCATTTAGTTTTACTAGTGTTTAAGAGCAGTTGGAGGCTACTGAAGGAGTGTTGTATGGCATTGAAGCTCGTTTGGAGGTTTGTTAACACAGTGTCCAATGAAGGGCCAGATGTATACAAAATGGTGTCGTCTGCGTAGAGGTGGATCTGAGAGTCACCAGCAGCAAGAGCGACATCATTGATATACACAGAGAAAAGAGTCGGCCCAAGAATTGAACCCTGTGGCATCCCCATAGAGACTGCCATAGGTCCAGACAACAGGCCCTCCGATTTGACACACTGAACTCTATCTGAGAAGTAGTTGGTGAACCAGGCGAGGCAGTCATTTGAGAAACCAAGGCTATTTAGTCTGCCAATAAGAATGCGGTGGTTGACAGAGTCGAAAGCCTTGGCCAGGTCGATGAAGACGGCTGCACAGTACTGTCTAATATCAATCGCGGTTATAATATCGTTTAGGACCTTGAGCGTGGCTGAAGTGCACCCATGACCAGCTCGGAAACCGGATTGCATAGCGGAGAAGGTACGGTGGTATTCGAAATGGTCGGTGATCTGTTTGTTAACTTGGCTTTCAAATACTTTCGAAAGGCAGGGCAGGATGGATATAGGTCTGTAGCAGTTTGGATCTAGAGTGTCACCCCCTTTGAAGAGGGGGATGACCGCGGCAGCTTTCCAATCTCTGGGGATCTCAGACGTTATGAAAGAGAGGTTGAACAGACTAGTAATAGGGGTTGCGACAATTTCGGTGGCTAGTTTTAGAAAGAAAGGGTCCAGATTGTCTAGCCCAGCTGATTTGTAGGGGTCCAGATTTTGCAGCTCTTTCAAAACGTCAGCTGTCTGAATTTGTGTGAAGGAGAAGCGGGGGGGGCATGGGCAAGTTTCAGCGGAGGGTGCAGAGTTGGTGGCCGGGGTAGTGGTAGCCAGATGGAAAGCATGGCCAGCTGTAGCAAAATGCTTGTTGAAATTCTCGATTATTGTAGATTTATCGGTGGTGATAGTGTTTCCTAGCCTCAGTGCAGTGGGCAACTGGGAGGAAGTGCTCTTATTCTCCATGGACTTTACAGTGTCCCAAAACTTTTTGGAGTTAGTGCTACAGGATGCAAATTTCTGTTTGAAAAAGTTTGCCTTTGCTTTCCTGACTGCTTGTGTATATTGGTTCCTAACTTCCCTGAAAAGTTGCATATCGCGGGGGCTATTTGATGCTAATGCAGTACGCCACAGGATGTTTTTGTGCTGGTCAAGGGCAGTCAAGTCTGAGGAGAACCAGGGGCTATATCGGTTCTTAGTTCTGTATTTTTTGAATGGGGCATGTTTATTTAAGATTACTTTTAAGGAACAACCAGGCATCCTCTACTGACGGAATGAGATCTATATCCATCCAGGATACCTGGGCCAGGTCAATTAGGAAGGCCTGCTCGCTAAAGTGTTTTAGGGAGCGTTTGACAGTGATGAGGGGTGGTCGTTTGACCGCGGACCCGTTACGGACGCAGGCAATAAGGCAGTGATCGCTGAGATCCTGGTTGAAGACAGCTGAGGTGTATTTAGAGGGTATGTTAGTCAGGATGATATCTATGAGGGTACCCATGTTTACGGATTTAGGGTTGTACCTGGTAGGTTCGTTGATAATTTGCGTGAGGTTGAGGGCATCTAGTTTGGATTGTAGGATGGCCGGGGTATTAAGCATATCCCAATTTATGTCACCAAGCAGTACGAACTCTGAGGATAAATGGGGGGCAATCAATTCACATATGGTGTCCAGGGCACATCTGGGGGCTGAGGGGGGTCTGTAGCAAGCGGCAACAGTGAGAGACTTATTTCTGGAAAGGTGGATTTTTAGAAGTAGAAGCTCAAACTGTTTGGGCACAGACCTGGATAGTATGATAGAGCTCTGCAGGCTATCTCTATAGTATATTGCAACTCCACCCCTTTTGGCAGTTCTATCTAGACGGAAAATGTTATAGTTGGGGATGGAAATTTCAGAATTTTTGGTGGCCTTCCTGAGCCAGGATTCAGACACTGCTAGAACATCAGGGTTGGCGGAGTGTGGTAACGCAGTGAATAACTCAAACTTAGGAAGTAGACTTCTGATGTTTACGTGCAAGAAACCAAGACTTTTGCGATTACAGAAGTCAGCAAATGATAGCGCCTGGGGAGTAGGAGTGATACTGAGGGCTGCAGGGCCTGGGTTAGCCTCTACATCACCAGAGGAACAGAGGAGGACTAGAATAAGGATACGGCTAAAGGCTTTAAGAACTGGTCTTCTAGTGCGTTGGGTACATAGAATAAAGGGGGCAGATTTCCGGGTGTTGTAGAAAAGATTCAGGGCATTATGTACAGACAAGGATATGGAAGGATATGAGTAAAGTGGGGGTAAACCTAAGCGTTGGGTAACAATGAAAGAGATAGTATCACTAGAGGCACCAATTGAGTCGGTCTCTGCGTGTATGGGTGGTGGGACAAAGGAGCTATCTAAGGCAGGTTTAGCTGGGCTGGGGGATCTACAGTGAAGTAGTACAATTAGAAATAACCGAAACAACAATAAGCTAACCATGTTTGGGCTGAGGCTAAACATAAACAGGATGTAGTACCGTAAAAAGGAACAGTCCAGCAGACATCAGCTGTATAGCTGAGTTATCATAAGGTCCGGTGAACAGCAATAGGATAGTTCGGAGGCTGCTACAGCACTAGCAGGTAAGAGGCCACGGCTAGCGTGTGCTAGCGGGCCGGGGCTAGCAGATGGAATCTTCGTGGTCGACGTCGTCGTAACCGTCGTCGTAACCGATTTCGTCGGCAGACCAGTCGTGTAGGATCGGCGGGGCTCCGTGTCAACACTAGGTGGTCCCGTCCGGTTGACAGAGAGGTAGATAGCCGGGAGATGGGCCTAGCTCAGGATGATTAGCCAGACCACAGCGTCCATTTAGTTGAAGCTAGCTGGTAGCGATGAATCCGGAGTTAAAGGTCCAGTGATTCAGTGATTCCGGCAGAAAAACTGATATGTTCTGGGTCGATAACGCGCTGTGCAGACTGGCCGAATATCCGGTGATTAATATCCAGTGATTACATTTATCCTGCAGAAAAAATCCAATGTTCTGGGTGAAATATCGCTAACTGTGGCTAATAGCAAGTAGCTAGTTAGCTGGCTAGCTAGTTTCAACTGGAGATTCTAGATAAAGGTAAGTCAATAATAGAATCCGTTCCACATTGAGCGAGGCGGGTTGCAGGAACGTATATTTTGTAGAAGGATGAAAAGTCTGATAGGGAAATATGTACGAAAAATACAAAAAACAGGGTATTTACAGGCTATTTACAGACACACGGCAAAAAAACAGAACTGCACTACTTCGCCATCTTGGAAAAACAATCGGTTTGGGATAGGGTTAAAACATTAACCTCTACGGGATCGGTGTCCCTTATACGGGACGGTTGTTGCTCAATATGCGATATGTGACTAGAATGGTGTTGTAAACAACAGCCAACATTCCGGGACGTAGACATGTCTTATATGGGCAGAAAGCTTCAATTCTTGTTAATCTAACTGCAGTGTCCAATTTAGAGTTGCTATTACAGCTAAAATATACCATGCTATTGTTTGAGAATAGTGCACAACAACAAAACACTTTTATCACGGCAACTGGTTTGGTACATTCACCTCTAAGGTAAATAATGTACTTACATTCAGCAATCTTGCTCTGATTTGTCATCCTGAGGGCCCCAGAGACAAAATGTAGTGTAGTTTTGTTTGAAATATCAATTTTTATATTCAAATGTAGGAACTGGGTTCTACAGTTTGACCTCTGACTCCACACCCACCCCGCCCTGCCATCTAGATGTGTGAATCTTAGTGTATTTTATGTAGGGAAGCTAATAATAATAATATGCCATTTGGCAGACGCTTTTATCCAAAGCAACTTACAGTCATGTGTGCATACATTATATATTTTTTGTGTATGGGTGGTCCCGGGGGTCGAACCCACTACCTTGGCGTTACAAGCGCCGTGCTCTACCAGCTGAGCTACAGAGGACCACCTAATGATCCATCATTTATGACATGAGGTCAAACTTAAATTATGTAATACCATAGCATTTTTGTTTGTTCTCTATAGTTATGTACATGAAAACCAATTCGGCACATTTGGGAAAACTCCTGGCAGACTTCATACAAAATGTTGTGTAGTGATGCATTTCTTCACTAGATCAGTCTGAAACTTTGCACACACACTGCTGCCATCTGGTGGGCAACATCTAAATTAAATATAGAATCCTGCATCACTGTCTGGCCTTTTTCTTGCATTTCAAAGATGATGCAAAAAAAACAAAAAAAAAACATGTTTTTTGGTTTGTATTATCTTTTACCAGATCTGATGTGTTATATTTATTTTTATTTTTTATTTAACCTTTATTTAAACAGGTAGGCCAGTTGAGAACAAGTTCTCATTGACAACTGCGACCTACATTCATTTCACAGTTCCACAAACTTCAAAGTGTGTCCTTTCAAATTGTATCAAGAATATGCATATCCTTGCTTCAGGTCCTGAGCTATAGGCAGTTAGATGTCATTTGAGGCGAAAATGGAAAAAAAGGGTCAGATCCTTAAGAGGTTTTAAGTTAAGACACTCATTCTGAATGGTTAAGGTAAGGGTTAAGGTTTGGGACAGTGTTCAAACATTAAGTTAACACACTCATTCTGAATGGTTAAGGTAAGGGTTAAGGTTTGGCATAGGGTCCAAAACCATTTTGGGGACTGGGATCAAACACGCAACCTTCTCACCCAGAGCCATGAGATTACATCTATCTACCACACCCAGTCCACAAACCCTAGCAAAACCCAAGCCTACTTGATGGTAATAGTGCTCACTGTTGCCCCTAGTGGACGGTTTTGAAGGCATTTCCCGTGTGTACTAACCCTACAGCTGTGTACTAACCCTACAGCTGTGTACTAACCCAACAGCTGTGTACTAACCCAACAGCTGTGTACTAACCCTACAGCTGTGTACTAACCCTACAGCTGTGTACTAACCCTACAGCTGTGTACTAATCCTACAGCTGTGTACTAATCCTACAGCTGTGTACTAACCCTACAGCTGTGTACTAACCCAACAGCTGTGTACTAACCCTACAGCTGTGTACTAACCCAACAGCTGTGTACTAACCCTACAGCTGTGTACTAACCATACCTACAGCTGTGTACTAACCCTACAGCTGTGTACTAACCCAACAGCTGTGTACTAACCCTACAGCTGTGTACTAACCCTACAGCTGTGTACTAACCCTACCTCTGTGTACTAACCCAACAGCTGTGTACTAACCCAACAGCTGTGTACTAACCCAACAGCTGTGTACTAACCCTACCTCTGTGTACTAACTCTACAGCTGTGTACTAACCCCTACAGCTGTGTACTAACCCTACCTCTGTGTACTAACCCAACAGCTGTGTACTAACCCAACAGCTGTGTACTAACCCTACCTCTGTGTACTAACCCTACAGCTGTGTACTAACCCCTACAGCTGTGTACTAACCCTACAGCTGTGTACTAACCCTACAGCTGTGTACTAACTCTACAGCTGTGTACTAACCCTACAGCTGTGTACTAACCCAACAGCTGTGTACTAACTCTACAGCTGTGTGTACTGGAGTGACTCTGACTGGGACTAACAGATCAATCAGTTGGCTGGATACACACCAACCAGCCCACCTACGACTCCATTGTGAGAGTGTTTAGACAGGAAAAGTCATTGTCAGGGTGTATTTCAGTCTCTTCTCCTCTATAGGGCGTTCGACCAGTCACACAGCCTGGGAAGGAGGAGACATGCTACTGCATCATGTATGAACTGACACGTTGGTCAATAGAACAACATGTTGTTTCTTATCCCTGAATAGTTTTCCATCTGTATGTGTTCAAGCAGTGTTTGCGTGTGTGTGTGGAATACCAGCACTGTGCTCGATATGTCTGTGTTCTGACTGTGCCTTTGTGACAGCCCTGCCTATGGGGATAAGCAGGGGGAGAGAGAGCGAGAGAGAGAGATGCTGAATTCTGCAGAAACATTGTACAACATAAAATACCAAACATATACTTTGTGTGCAACGCAAAATCCCAAACAATGCATGCAGAGCAAAATTAGAACGGTACCTGCAAATTATGAAAATACAGAAAAGAGACGTTCAATCCTACAACATTTGAAAGAATTAGCCAGAAAATAGAGCAAACTTGAATGCTATCTGGCCCTTAACAGAGAGCACACAGTGGCAGAATAACTGACAACCGTGACAGACCGAAAATGAAGGAAAGCTTTGACTATCTACAGACTCAGTAAGCATAGCCTTCCTATTGAGAGACGCCTCCATTGGCAGACCTGTACAGACTTAGTGAGCATAGCCTTTTTATTGAGAAACGCCTCCGTAAGCAGACCTGTACAGACTCAGTGAGCATAGCCTTATCATTGAGAGACGCCTCTATAGGCAGACCTGTATAGACTCAGTGAACATAGCCTTGCTATTGAGAGACGCCTCCGTAAGCAGACCTGTACAGACTCAGTGAGCATAGCCTTGCTATTGAGAGAAGCCTCCGTAGGCAGACCTGTACAGACTCAGTGAGCATAGCCTTGTCATTGAGAGACGCTTCTATAAGCAGACCTGTACAGACTCAGTGAGCATAGCCTTGCTATTGACAGACTCCTCCGAAGGCAGACCTGTACAGACTCAGTGAGCATAGCCTTGCTATTGAGAGATGCCTCCGTAGGCAGACCTGGGAGGAATGGAGAAAATGGAACACAAAGTGTCTGCAATTGGACTGGAAAAAGTCAGAGGAGAGGAGAGGAGTGTGTGTGTGTGTGTTTGTCGGTGAGTGTGTTTGTGCCCGTGTGTGTTTGTGGGTGAGTGTGTGTGTGTCTGTGTGTGTATGTGTGGGTGAGTTTGTGTGTTTGTGGGTGAGTGTGTGTGTGTGTGTGTGTGTGAATGCTCCCCCCCCCCCCCCCCCCCCCGTTCACACAGCTACAGTATGTATGCACCCCAATAACCTTTTGAACTAAAGACATTAGCTCTGGGATCTACCATAAACACAAGTCTTCAAATCCTAATCAACACACGCATAGCTCACCTATAGCCAGCGTCTGTTGTATGGCCATGTAACACGCTGTGCAGGTACACATGTAGGTTTGCGTCTCAAAATGGCACCCTATGCCCTACATAGTGCACCAGTTTTTTTTACCAGAGCTCCATGGGCCCCGGTCAACAGTAGAGTATAGAAAATAGGGTGTCATTTGGGAGTCAGCCTAGGTCTCAGGTGTGAGAGAGAGGATGCTAGGGCAGGTGGGCTCAGCTTTGTACCTGACTGGAGACCATCCTGTAAGGCAGCAACGTGAATCACCATGGCGACACTAACCTGGTATCAGCGAGCTATGATTTATCCCTCAGTAGGATGGGTTAGATATGGGAGAGGCACATTAGACTGATGCATCGTGTGTGTGGAAAATTTTACGCATGCAGACACATGCACGTACACACACACACACACACACACACACACACACACACACACACACACACACACAAACACACACACATTATAGCAGCATTCACCCAAGGTCATTAGCCACACAGATATCCCAGTGTCCTTCTTGTAACCAAGACAACCTACCAAACTAAAGGGTGATAAATGGGCGTTTAGAGGTTGCAGAGGACAAGATGGGGGTGGTGAAATGTTACATTATGGGATGGGGGAAATAGGTGCACATGCATGTGTGATGAAGCCAGTGCTTCCAATTGCGGATTCCAATAGACGTGTATTGGACAATGGGCTGTGGTCAATTCCATTTCAATTTCAATCAACTTTATTGATGATATGAAACTCCAATTCAAGAATTTAACATTTACATTTACATTTAAGTCATTTAGCAGACGCTCTTATCCAGAGTGACTTACAGGAGCAATTAGGGTTAAGTGCCTTGCTCAAGGTATTAGGGTTAAAGAGGTTAAAGAGTGCTACGGTATATGTACGCTTGGAAAATGGGTCGTTTGGATCCTTGATGCAGATTTGCTAATACAGCATTCCAGCCATGTGAACTAATGTATTTTACAAAGGGGCCTTGTACATTATAACTTTAAAATATATAATATAAATTCATTTTCAATTATTTTATAATTAACCTTTTTTTATTTACGTGACCTCTGTCCCTTGTTTCCCAAATACAAACGCATCAAGTTAAACAGGAAAATGATCATCATGTCGCTAATGGCCTGGTACTCTATTGTCCCTATTGGAGCGACATCATACGGATGACATATATATTTGTTTTCTCTTTCTCCTGTTCCTGCCCATTTGATAATAGATCATTCTAAATCTAAACTCATTTTACACATTAGTAAAGACAATAGTCTGATTGGTGAAAATATGATCACTTGATGAGAGAACAGTGTGTGCTTGATGAGGAACAGAGCGCAAGCTTCTGCTTTTTTTTTGCAACTTTCTAAAATCTTAAATAGCCTATAGTCGCATCATGCAGCCCAGATATGTTTTGATTTCTAAGGCATTCTATGGTTTGTATCATTCACAACTAAAGTAGCCAATAAACTCTAAATCTAGCATAGCCTATAGGACCTGTTTCAAATGATCACTTTTACGCTCAACATAGCCACTTCATATGATCCCTCTCACTGTCACGATCGTCGTATAGAGATGAGGACCAAGGCGCAGCGTTGCAGGCAAACATACTCTTTAATTAGAGACACGATCAAAACAACAAACGATACGTGACAGTTCACGGTCTAACATAAACAGACTTGAAACAAAATCCCACAAACACGAATGAAAAACAGACTGTTTAAATATGGCTCCCAATCAGAGACAACCAGCAACACCTAACACTCGTTGCCTCTGATTGGGAGCCACTCTGGCCAACATAGAAATAGCACCCATAGAAACAAAACACATGATCTACACACCCTGGCTCAACATAACAGTGTCCCCAGAGCCAGGGCGTGACAGTACCCCCCCCTAAAGGCGCGGACTCCGACCGCGTCAACCAAATACCACAGGGGAGGGACCGGGTGGGCACTCCGCCTAGGCGGCGGATCCGGCTCCGGGCCTGATCCCCGCTCCCTCTCCAACCCCCCAAAGTACCCCTGGTCCGGTCTGGCCCTGCTGGCCGGAGCTGGACTGCACACTGATGGAGCGGATTGCTCTAGCTCCGGCGTAAAACATCTGACCAGTGCCGAACCAGGCACCAGTGGAACAGGCACGGGCCGTGCCGGACTGACGACGCCCACCACTGGCCTGGTGTGAAGAACAGGCACGGGCCGTGCTGGACTGACAACGCACACCACTGGCTTGGTGTGAGGAGCAGGAGTGAGCCGAACCGGGCTGACGAAACGCACCACTGACTTGGTGCGGGGAGCAGGAACGGGCCGAGCCGGGCTGACGAAGCGCACCACTGACTTGGTGCGGGGAGCAGGAACGGGCCGAGCCGGGCTGACGAAGCGCACCACTGACTTGGTGCGGGGAGCAGGAACGGGCCGAGCCGGGCTGACGAAGCGCACCACTGACTTGGTGCGGGGAGCAGGAACGGGCCGAGCCGGGCTGACGAAGCGCACCACTGACTTGGTGCGGGGAGAAGGAACGGGCCGAGCCGGGCTGATGAAGCGCACCACTGACTTGGTGCGGGGAGCAGGAACGGGCCGAGCCGGGCTGACGAAGCGCACCACTGACTTGGTGCGGGGAGCAGGAACGGGCCGAGCCGGGCTGACGAAGCGCACCACTGACTTGGTGCGGGGAGCAGGAACGGGCCGAGCCGGGCTGACGAAGCGCACCACTGACTTGGTGCGGGGAGCAGGAACAGACCGGACCGTACTGGGGACACACACCACTGGCCCTACACCGGGATCTGGAACGGGCCGGACCGGACTGGTAACACACCCCAGTACCTCTCGCCGTGCCTCTACACCTTCCATCCCCTCTTCGACCAGTGGCCCCCGTAACCTGGCGGCCTCCGCTGCCAACCCGCTGGACCGCTCTATCGCGGCCTCCTGCTGCCCCGACGTCGTGAGCCCCCCCCTAAAAATTTTCTGGGGGTCTCTCCTCCCCGTGGGCCAGGCCTCTATAGTTCTCACCCAACTCTCGCTCTTCTGCCTCCAACTCCCGCTATTCAGCTCCTCAATTGGCTTGACCCAGTCGAAGCTCTTCCTCCATTGTTCCCAAGTCCACTCTCTCTGCTCTTCACTCGGCTTGACCCAGTCGAGGCTGCCACGGAGATCTGCTAGGGATTTCCCTGGCGATGGCTCCTCGACTCGCTGCTTGGTCCAGTTGTGGTGGGATTTTCTGTCACGATCGTCTAACAGAGATGAGGACCAAGGCGCAGCGTTGCAGGCAAACATCCTCTTTATTTAGCGTCAAATGACCAAAACAACAAAACGATATCGTGACAGTTCACGGTCTAACACAAACCGACTGGAAACAAAATCCCACAAACACGAATGAAAAACAGACTGTTTAAATATGGCTCCCAATCAGAGACAACCAGCAACACCTGACACTCGTTGCCTCTGATTGGGAGCCACTCTGGCCAACATAGAAATAGCACCCATAGAAACAAAACACATTGATCTACACACCCTGGCTCAACATAACAGTGTCCCCAGAGCCAGGGCGTGACAGTACCCCCCCCTAAAGGCGCGGACTCCGACCGCGTCAACCAAATACCACAGGGGAGGGACCGGGTGGGCACTCCGCCTAGGCGGCGGATCCGGCTCCGGGCCTGATCCCCGCTCCCTCTCCAACCCCCCAAAGTACCCCTGGTCCGGTCTGGCCCCGCTGGCCGGAGCTGGACTGCACACTGGTGGAGCGGATTGCTCTAGCTCCGGCGTGAAGCAGCTGACCCGTGCTGAACCAGGCACCAGTGGAACAGGCATGGGCTGTGCCGGACTGACGACGCACACCACTGGCTTGGTGTGGGGAGCAGGAACGACCCGAGCCGGGCTGACGAAACGCACCCCTGTCTTGGTGCGGGGAGCAGGAGCGGGCCGAACCGGGCTGACGAAACGCACCACTGACTTGGTGCGGGGAGCAGGAACGGGCCGAGCCGGGCTGACGAAGCGCCCCACTGACTTGGTGCGGGGAGCAGGAACAGGCCGGACCGGACTGGCGACGCACACCACTGGCTTGGTGTGGGGAGCAGGAGCGGGCCGAACCGGGCTGGCGACGCACACCACTGGCTTGGTGTGGGGAACAGGCACGGGCCGTGCCGGACTGACGACGCACACCACTGGCTTGGCGTGGGGAACGGGCACGGGCCGTGCCGGACTGACGACGCACACCACTGGCTTGGTGTGGGGAGCAGGAGTGGGCCGGACCGGGCTGGCGACGCTCACCATAGGCTCGGTGCGGGGAGCAGGAACAGGCCGGACCGGGCTGGCGACGCGCACCACAGGCTCGATGCGAGGAACAGGAACAGGCCGGACCGTACTGGGGACACACATCACTGGCCCTATGCAGGGATCAGGAACAGGCCGGACCGGACTGGTAACACACACCAGTACCTCTCGCCGTGCCTCCACACTTTCCCTCTCCTCTGTGACCAGTGGCCCCCTTAACCTGGCGGCCTCCCTTGCACACCCGCTGGACCGCTCCATCGCGGCCTCCTGCTGCCCCGTCGTCCCCGGCGTGAGCCCCCCCCTAAAAAAATTCTGGGGGTCTCTCTTCCCCGTGGGCCAGGCCTCTATAGTTCTCGCCCAACTCTCGCTCTTCTGCCTCCAACTCCAGCCATTCTGCTCTTCATTAGGCTTGACCCAGTCGAGACTCTTCCTCCACTGTTCCCAAGTCCACCCTCTCTGCTCTTCACTCGGCTTGACCCAGTCGAGGCTGCCACGGAGATCTGCTAGGGATTTCCCTGGCGATGGCTCCTCGACTCGCTGCTTGGTCCAGTTCTGGTGGGATTTTCTGTCAGGATCGTCTAGAACAGATGAGGACCAAGGCGCAGCGTTGCAGGCAAACATACTCTTTATTACGAGACACGATCAAAACAACAAACGATACGTGACAGTTCACGGTCTACCATAAACAGACTAGAAACAAGATCCCACAAACACAAAAGGGAAAACAGACAGTTTAAATATGGCTCCCAATCAGAGACAACCAACGACAGCTGACACTCGTTGCCTCTGATTGGGAGCCACTCAGGCCAACATAGAAATACACAAACCAGAACTCCCAACATAGAAATACACCACATAGAATGACCACACCCTGGCTCAACAATTAGAGTCCCAGAGCCCGGGTGTGACACTCACTCTGGAATGGGAAAATATCCTTTGTATATTATTCAGCTAAGTTCAATTATATTCTTCTTACTATAAAATCATATAATATAAAATAATGGCATGGGTTTTTTGCGCATATCTTGTCTGCTAAATGAACAAGCCTACAGTCTATGGCATGGAGCATAGCCAGGTAACATACAGTAGGCCAACTCATATTCTGTTCTTCTGAAGTACATTTTGTTCATATCATAATTTTTATTTAGACCTACTTAAAATAAATAATGCATTTATTGTGATGGTGTATATTCAATTGATTTATTAGACTTTTTAAAATGTAGCATTTCCAAGGGCGTGCATCAGTGGCTTGTGTGCAGCTTGCATGACAATAACAACATTTCATGACCACCACAGCCCTATCGCTCACCTCAGTCCGGAGTGCAACCAGCTCTCCCAAAACAGAGGCCAAACAATCTGCCCATCTGCCATTCAAAACAATATCCCACTTGGCCTCCCGAGTGGCGCAGCGGTCTATGTCACTGCATCTCTCTGAGCTCCACCATCTCTCTCTCCAGCTCTGTGAATTTAGCTCTCTGAGCTCTGTGGTGGCCGAACAATGCTGCAATGCTGTGTTGATAAGAAATCCTCTGACACTGTACTTTGATTATAAATGTTTATTATATCAAAGATTCAGCATCAATTTACAGATTTCTGCAGAATCTGGAGAGCAACAAACCCAATCTCAAATATGATCACTCTCCTCGTCCCTTTGTTCAAACATGGTATATATCCTATGTAACATAAGATGGCGTGTTTTGAATAGACCAATCCCTGGCCTCCGCATATCCCAATGTCCACCATCTTAGGGGGCCCCTATAGTAATACTTTCCTGATGTTTCAGCAAAGCAAAGTAGAGTTCATTTAACCAACAATATGAAAACCTCAGCCAAAGTTATAAATGTTCAGATACTACATATTTCCCCCCTTCGAGACTAATTAAGTCTCGAAAACAAAAAGAATAGGATTATGACAAATAACAATTTTTATTACATCAGGCTTCTTGTGTAACTTTAGCAATAAAACCAAGTTTATGGAGTGTGAACAAATTTGTCTGGAGTGTAAGAGGGAAAAACCTGTCTGGCAGCTTTCTTTCCAAATATCCATCAATCAATCAAGACAGTAAAATTCTCTCACGGCCCCTCTGCCTCAGGCGACCACCTAAGTACTCCAGATCAACTTATAAATCTTTATCAATGCATTTTAAGCTATGGTGCAATCGAATACACATGAAAGCCTCAGAAAACAAAATACCATCAAAACCCGTCCACATTCAGGCTGGTCGACCCATCGGATTCTCTCTGTCCCTGCCTAGACCCAATATCCCTAAGCCTCAAAGAAAAAACCAAAACATCTGAGGTCCCCACATGTACCCAACAACAGAAAACATCATTCTTCAAAAAATGTATACAAAAAGAATATGACACAAATTATGTATTACACATGCAAATATGTATTCATATCAGTGCAGACACTGGAATGTAGTCCCCTACACTGCAGCTCCTCAGCAGTGTCGACTTTCAATGCAACGTCGATGATGGAATCTGAACATTTCCACACCTTCCTTGTTCAAATTTCTCCAGTCCATTCATATTGTCCATGTTTGAGTATTTGAATCCCACTCTACACATTCCCCATATGCTTCTGGAAGAAAAGAAAACACCAACCAGTATCTTTTGCAAAGCAACACATTAAAATTTAAACATCAATATCAAAAATAATATAAAAATGATATATATAAATGAATCACATTCCATTTCCCCCCTTTGATTCAAAAGAAAACACTAAATATCACAACAACATGCAAAGAAATGTGAAAATTATCTCACAATCAGATATTCAAAATTTCCTAGAGTTACTTCAACCCTAGTTTTCGTAACGTTTTGGTCTGACTTTTTTCCCAATTTTTTCAAAATCAATTTCACTGATTTATCCACAAAACTCTTTCCCATTATCTGAGGATATTTTGATCGGGAAATCCCCACCTGCTTATGACTTATTTACACAAAAATTTGGCAACCATCATGAAAATCTATCTACAACCACCAGCATTTATATTTTCCCTTCAATTGGTTTTATCATATCAACAAAGTCGATAACCAACTCACGCATAGGACCTCTCGGTGTTGGAATGTAACCAGGAAGAACAGTCACACCTCTGCGAACATTATTTTTCAGACAGATTGTGCACCTGCCTATTACATAGTCAACCTGTTCAAGCAAATATGGTGCCCAAAAACCATACTCCTTTGTGATCTTTCGCCTAACCTCCCCCCTTGCAACATTAGCTAACCCATGTGCTTCCTGAATCATCAGACCTAATAGGTCTAGAGGTGCTACTATCAACCCCTCATGGTTTCTCCAAAGACCCATAGCATCTTTGACGGCACCTCGGTCTAGCCATAACTGTTTGTCAATCGTAGACGCAGCTTCCTGCATCAAAATCACATCCTTAAGCGTAATTTTTTCTTCCAAGTCCACTCCATGAGTGACCAGAAAAACCTTGCCCAATTTGTCCGCTCCTGTGACGGCTTTTGCAGCTTCATCAGCAGCTTTGTTCCCTTGTGTGACTTTTGACACATCTGTTTTATGAGCTGCACACTTAGCTATCGCTATCTCTTTAGGCTTCATCATAGCATGCAACAGTTTCATTATTTGCGCATGATGTTGTATCGGAGAACCATCCGTTTTCTTAAACCCTCGACCTTTCCACACTGCTCCAAACAAATGACATACACTATGTGCATATGCAGAATCATTATATATCGTCACTCGCTTTCCTTCTGCTAACAAACACTCTTCTGTTAGCCCCACAAGTTCAGCAAGTTGTGCGGACGCAGGCTGTGGTATTACTTCAGCCTTTTCAACAACAAATCCAGTTCCTTGGGCTTTAACTACTGCATAGCCAGCACACAATTTATCTCCCACACGATAACAAGACCCATCAGTCCAATACTCCAGGTCTGCCTCACATAATGGAAGGGCTTGCAAATCTGATCTAAGCCTCGAGTATTTCTCTGCTTCTTGAACACAATCATGTGGCTCACCATCCTCTGAAGTTGACAAATTCTCGGCTGGATTCACCATATCACACCTCACTAGAGTGACATCTTCCTGCTCTAAGAGCCTATGATAGTCTCTGAGCCTAGGCATAGTCAATGTATATTTTCCATAGTTCAGAAGATTTCTGAGACTATGATGGGTAATAATTGTTACTGGGTAACCCATCGTAACAGATGATGCTTTGTCATACATTAAATATACTCCCACCATTGCTCTGTAGCACAGTGGTAGACCTAGTTCTACTTCTGAATAGGCAGTAGAGTAGTAGGAAATAGGTTGAGGATTCGTCCCTGTACCTGTTGGCTGACAGAGAACTGCACAAGCATATTTACCTCCAGTAGAAGTACACACATATAGCAATAAATTCTTAGAGTAGTCTGGTAGTGTGAGTGCAGGTGCCTCTTGTAACCTCTGTTTGATCATTTCAAATGCTACAAGACCTTCCTGTGTCCATGAAGTATTGCTATGGAGTTGACCATTCCCAGTATCCTTAACCATAGCTCTCAAAGGTCCCAACTTCATTCACTGCTCTCAAATCGCCAAATTCTCTTTCATCGGTACAAAAACAGCTTTCTCTGCTTCTGTCATCATTTCTCCTATATGCTTCTGCTCATAGTCTTCAGAAACCAACAAGGTCACATGTGGCACACTCTTCTCAATCTCAAATTCTTTATCCAGATAATCGTCTGTGTTTATTTTCATAGCTGCTCTTTGTGGTCCTAAAATTATGCAACATGAGCTGAGTTGAACTTTCTGTGGTTGATGACTCAACCATTTCTCTGAGTTCGATTGGGCAGCATTCTTGAAATACTTGAGCATACAATGAAATGGATATTCCGGAAGCCTCGCATCTGGCATGTTTGCTACAATGAATTTCTCCCATATCTTAGCCGGCTTCAAAAAATCTGCACTGAAAATACTGAAGAAGAGTCAATCTCTGTCTTCATCAACAATTGGTCAACCTTTTCTTTTAGCACTTCTACCAGATAGCCGTCTGGCGTACATTTTATAGTACAATTCAATCTACACAATGCATCTCTTCCCAACAATGCAATAGGTGTATGTTCCGATACCAGTATGGGTATTGTAGTTTTCTGATTTTTATAGCAGAGCTCAATTGGTTCCGTAAGAGGAATCAGCTGTTTCACTCCCTCAAATCCGATTGTCCAAATCAGTTGATTGGACATAGGGAGATGTGTAGCATCTTCAGGCCGAACACAGGTTAAAGCGGCTCTGCTATCCGCCATCACTTCCAACGGTCGGTTGTTTACTTTCACCTCAATCGTTGGATCTTTTTTTTTTTGATTGAGTTTTCTGAGAGTTTATTGGTCCTGTTCTTTCTGGTTGTGTTCCTTTTTCCTGTATAGATCCACTTGATGGGCTATATGATCTGTATTGATTCATTTTGCCATGCTTCCAAGTCCAACCACCTCTGCCAGTTTGCTCCTTACTGGTGAGGGCAGCCCCCTCTGCAGTTTAGCTCGCAAAATTGACTGCTCAATTTGACTCACATATGGATAATTTCCGGTAATATTTCTCCACACTTGATGAGCTCTTGACACATAGGCTCTCGGATTTTCTTGTTGTCCTAGTGGGTCAATCAGAATGTTGTCAGGATGCACATTTGTTGGAAACATATCTTTCAGTGCTCTCCACAGCCAATTTCTACTTGCAGCTAACAACTCAGGATCATTCACCGCAGTCCCCACATATCGATTAAGTCCAGCTCTCTGAAAAATGTCTTCCATACCTGGAATCCCAAGGAGATTAGCCAAAAGTCTCTTAATGTCTCCTATGGCAGACTGCGTTCCCACCGTAATTTCTTCCAACTTTGAAATCCAAGGATATGCTCCATCTTGAAGAGTAGGCAGCTTCTCAAGTATATCTGACATATCGGTATTCTGCAAAGGCTTATACTCCAGGTTCTGTCCTCGGATTATCACTGGCATCATCTTCTTACTTGTGCTCCCTTTTCTTGGCCGCAATGTATACTTCCTCTGACATTTTTGGGATTCTTTTTTCAGCAGTTTTTCCTTCTGTATCTTCAGCTTCTCGAGTTGTTCTTCCAATTCTCTTACTTCTTCTAAATTATTCGACTTATTCAAGCATGATATGCATCGAGCCATATCTCTTTCTATTTCTTCTGTGCTAGTCATTGCAGGATAAAATCCTCTTGAACATGAAGCACCTTTAATCTCCAAATCTTAATCGCTGTCTCCATCTTCACTTTCATCAGAGGTCAAATCTCTTGTATCCTTCTTCTTCCAACTTCCATCACCCCTCCTTTCCGCTCTGACCAACCACCGTCTGATCACAGGGTCATATCCACCCATGATCTCTTCTGAATCACTCTGATCATCATCATCATCATCATCATCATCTTCAAATTCCATCCTCCTGAACCTCACTCTACCCTTAGTTTCCAGACGTTTTCTTCTTACTTTTGGAGTTTGGATTCATCTTTATGCTCGTTTCTGCTTGTCCTCTCTCTATTATTCGTTCATCTTCATCTCTGATGCAATAATCACCCTCCTGAATGATCACTGGAAGCTGAGGATAGACGTCCTTAAACTACTTCTTCCTTGTAAGGTGGGGGTCTTTTTGCTGAATCCTTATGTGAGAAAAGTGTATTGACTTCTGCCATTAGTTTTTCTGTTACCTTCGCCTCTTTTGCCATTTTCTCTATACCTCTGTCTCTTTTATCTTTTGTATCTTTTATCAGTTTTTTTCCCTCATTTTCAAACAACTTAAGAACACCCAGCTCTCTTTGTCTCTTTTCTTTACGCTGTTCCCCTATTTTTCCCTTCTTCTGATCTGCCTTATATGTGGACACAAGCACTTGCATTATTTTAATTACGTCTGGGTTAAGAGTCCCTTCCACTGGCCATGGTTGTTCAATGTCAGGCCAACGTTTATTCCATTTTCCAGATAACCTTGCAATACCATTAACTAAAGGGTTACTATTTTGTACTACATCAACAGGAGTAATTACTTTCATAGTTTTGATGTCCTTCTTCCCCATTGTAACAACTCTTTTATATTCCTTTATTGTGAATTATTATTATTATTTTTATTTTTAACTAATTAATTGGTAAACCAAAAAATACTTTAAGCTATGTAGCTTATCATTCCCTCCTTTTTTTTATTTTATTTACATTTTTCTACCAAATTATTGATTAGTAGCAATCTTACCACATCCGATAAAGAAAAGTAAAGGAAACTAGTGAACTTCAGAGCAATCAAAAAAGAAAGACCTGTAATCCAGCAACACTACAGCACCCACAAACCAATTGCTTAATAATCACCCAATCACCTTAAATTTACAGAATAATCTCAGTGCTGGATTTCCAACACAACTCTAATCAAAACAACCCATGCACAAAAAAACTTCAATTTGCAATTCTCAATTACATCAATTGATCAGTCTGTTGCCAAGTCCCTGCCAAATGGTCACAACATGAAATATTTTAGGCATACACAAACAGATAAATGCCCTTCATCTATAATATCCTGTAAGGGAAAGTATGTTTGTGGATAGAACAGTACTGGCCTTAATTGGACTGGATCCGGGACAGCACACGCTGTCGCGTGACGCACTGGTCAGCACCTCCTCTCTCTCTGTCTCCTCCTTCTTGTCTCTCACACCACAGGAGAACAAAAGAAACAGACAAGAATTTAGTATTTTATGTACTCACTGGGTTATTTCAACCATACAATACCCTTTTAGACATACAGTACCTATGTTCACATTTGCGCTAAGAAATAAGCAAACAGCTTAACTCAGGCTACTTCGGACATATACCTTGTCAACGATATACCGAGAGGTAACATACAATTGAATGTGTATTCTACAAACTCACAGTCCCTTGGAACTGACCCGAAAATTCACCTAGTGACTTCACAGGATTTGTGGCCCATCTAATGATCGCCTCATTTGAGGGCTTCCGTAGATCAGCGACGTCCTAATTAGTATACATTTTTCCTTAGTTCCTTGTCTTATTCCTTCATTCTATTCCTTTTCCCTTTAATTTTATTCAAGCCAATTATCCCTGGGCCCAGTGTTATCAAATCCTTTTTTCCTTAGATCTTGTATTATATACACACTCCCCCCTGTTTGCGCAAACAAATGTAGAAATTTAGAACGGAATCTTATCTCACAGCAAGGCACTCACAGATTCTTCACGGTGCGTCCCCCCAACGCACACACAGTCTCACAAACTGACCAGCGCCCAAAGTTGTGAGAAATCTCACCTTATCTGCCGGCCTCTGGAGCGGGAGTCAGCTCGGAGCCCACGATGGAATGCTGAAACAGACGCAACACGTCCCAAAATCCTCGTCGCCAATTTCTGTGGTGGCCGAACAATGCTGCAATGTTGTGTTGATAAGAAATCTGCTGACACTGTACTTTGATTATAAATGTTTATTATATCAAAGATTCAGCATCAATTTACAGATTTCTGCAGAATCTGGAGAGCAAGAAACCCAATCTCAAATATGATCACTCTCCTCGTCCCTTTGTTCAAATATGGTACAGTGGGGAAAAAAAGTATTTAGTCAGCCACCAATTGTGCAAATTCTCCCACTTAAAAAGATGAGAGAGGCCTGTAATTTCATAGGTACACGTCAACGATGACAGACAAATTGAGAGAAAAAAAATCCAGAAAATCACATTGTAGGATTTTTAATGAATTTATTTGCAAATTATGGTGGAAAATAAGTATTTGGTCACCTACAAACAAGCAAGATTTCTGGCTCTCACAGACCTGTAACTCTTCTTTAAGAGGCTCCTATGTCCTCCACTCGTTACCTGTATTAATGGCACCTGTTTGAACTTGTTATCAGTATAAAAGACACCTGTCCACAACCTCAAACAGTCACACTCCAAACTCCACTATGGCCAAGACCAAAGAGCTGTCAAAGGACACCAGAAACAAAATTGTAGACCTGCACCAGGCTGGGAAGACTGAATCTGCAATAGGTAAGCAGCTTGGTTTGAAGAAATCAACTATGGGAGCAATTATTAGGAAATGGAAGACCACTGATAATCTCCCTCGATCTGGGGCTCCACGCAAGATCTCACCCCGTGGGGTCAAAATGATCACAAGAACGGTGAGCAAAAATCCCAGAACCACACGGGGGGACCTAGTGAATGACCTGCAGAGAGCTGGGACCAAAGTAACAAAGCCTACCATCAGTAACACACTACGCCGCCAGGGACTCAAATCCTGCAGTGCCAGACGTGTCCCCCTGCTTAAGCCAGTACATGTCCAGGCCCGTCTGAAGTTTGCTAGAGTGCATTTGGATGATCCAGAAGAGGATTGGGAGAATGTCATATGGTCAGATGAAACCAAAATAGAACTTTTTGGTTAAACTCAACTCGTCGTGTTTGGAGGACAAAGAATGCTGAGTTGCATCCAAAGAACACCATACCTACTGTGAAGCATGGGGGTGGAAACATCATGCTTTGGGGCTGTTTTTCTGCAAAGGGACCAGGACGACTGATCCGTGTAAAGGAAAGAATGAATGGGGCCATGTATCGTGAGATTTTGAGTGAAAACCTCCTTCCATCAGCAAGGGCATTGAAGATGAAACGTGGCTGGGTCTTTCAGCATGACAATGATCCCAAACACACCGCCCGGGCAACGAAGGAGTGGCTTCGTAAGAAGCATTTCAAGGTCCTGGAGTGGCCTAGCCAGTCTCCAGATCTCAACCAGCAATTGCTCGGCCTCTGACCGCAAGGCACTACAGAGGGTACTGCGTACTGCCCAGTACATCACTGGGGCCAAGCTTCCTGCCATCCAGGACCTCTATACCAGGCGGTGTCAAAGACTCCAGCCACCCTAATCATAGACTGTTCTCTCTGGTACTGCACGGCAAGCGGTACCGGAGCACCAAGTCTAGGTCCAAGAGGCTTCTTAGCAGCTTCTACCCCCAAGCCATAAGACTCCTGAACATCTAATGAAATGGCTACCCAGACTATTTGCATTTAATTGCATTAAATACTTTCAAGTATTTGTTTCCTGATAGAAATCTGTTACCGAAATACCTCTTTATGATACATTATCCTCATTGTATAAGGAATATTAGTCCCATTCTTCACCCTTGGTGTTTGCACGACGAGGCAAAACATAATTTATTTAAAAAACAACTGAAGAGTTTTAAGAATGTCACTATGACCTTAGCCAAGAAACACCAAAATTACATGGTATATAATTGGGAAATGTTCAGCCAGGATAGACTAGCTATAGGTCCAGGAAAGATGTCAAGGCTCAATGACCTGAAAGAAGGCCATGAGATTGCTGCCAAGTTGAATGTTTTGTCAGTTAATGGGTAAAGCACCATGGCACAGAATATCGTCTCGATTTGGTCATATGTGGTGAAGTAGTCATTGAAATGCCGATATTTTACTAAATGAAGGCTATTGTTCTGAAACCTTATGTTTTGATGATCATTTGCATTTAAAGTTGTTTTGAAGCGAAGTCCACCATGCAAGGTATTTCATGTAAATGACATGTACCACAAACCTTTAGATTTCCTCATGTCATATGGTGCAAGGGATTTGTTGGACTACATTGTTCCCTACTGTCACATGATAACAATTTAAGCCAGGGCTGAGACTTATGGTTAGGTTGTGAGAAACATATTTGTTTTTAATGTAAATGGCATCATTTTCCAACAACAAACCTATTGATTTGCTCATGTCATATGGAGCAAGGGATTCTTTTGACTACATTGCACTGTCACTTGATAACAGTTTAAGCCAGGGTTGAAACTTATGGTTTGGTCACAATAAACATATTTGAATGTTGAAACAGCTTTGCTTGAGTTTATTGTGAAATTCCAAGTGCTTTTACAAAATATAATTTCCATTTACATGGGGGAAGAGTAAATAAATTAACACTGAATGGAGTAAACACATTTTTCCTCTAATAGGAGTCACCCTAGATCAACCCTAGTGAGTGTCACTATAAAACTCAGTGTTGATTACCTCTTAGTGTTAACTTTCATCAACACCGGCCAGTGTAGTGCAGTGTTAACTTTTTGCACTCCTCAGTGTTAAATCAACACTATAAATGTGACACTTTGATCAGTGTACTTTTTACTCTGTGTAGAGTGGGACCATATGTACTCGCTGACCGTGTGAAATTTAACACTTAAAGTGTTGATTTAACACTTTCAAATGTACTGTGTATGTCCCCTTTAATCAACCTTATGGTACTCAACAAATCAATCAATGATTATGTTTGTAAATGAAATGCAGGAGGAAGAATGTTGACATTGGAAAAGGCCATATTACCGATGTCAGCATATCACTGGGATGTATGTCAAAGTGATTGAAACACACTGTAATGATCAAAGTCAATAAAGCAGAAGATTCTGAAGCATGAAATTGTAAAATTGATTCAAAAATAATATACAACTTGTGGACATGCTCTCTGCTCTTCACTGTCATTTCCACACTTCTAATCAAATCAATTGGTTGCATACACATGTTTAGCAGATGTTATTGCGGGTGTAGCGAAATGCTTGTGTGCCTAAAGAGTATGGTAGGTCTTAGCAACACTACACAAACACCAAGGAAATCGGATTAAAATAATTCAATAATTCAATACAAACACATGCTAGCTACCTCAAACCCAGTCAATAAACAAGGGAGTCCTTGAGGAGACATATGAAGTCTTAAACAGTAGACCACGTGCTTTCTCATTGCTAAAGGCTAGCCTTATATCCAAGCCTTATATCCAAGCCTTATATCCAAGCCTTATATCCAAGCCTTATATCCAAGCCTTATATCCAAGCCTAATATCCAAGCCTAATATCCAAGCCTTATATCCAAGCCTTATATCCAAGCCTTATATTAAAGCCTTTTATTGAGACATGGATTGTGTATGTGTGACTTTCAGAAGGTGAATGGGCAACAAAATATTTAAGTGCCTTTGAACGGGGTATGGTAATAGGTGCCTGGCGCACTGGTTTGAATGTGTCAAGAACTGCAACGCTACTGGGTTTTTCACACTCTACAGTTTTTCCGTGTGTATCAAGAAATCAATCACAAAAAGGACATCCAGCTAACTTGACATAACAGTAGGAAGCATTGAAGTCAACATGGGCCAGCATCCCTTTTGACACCTTGTAGTGTCCATGTCTCGATGAATTTAGGCTGTTCTGAGGGCAAAAGGGGGTGCAACTCAATATTAGGAAGATGTCCCAATGTTTTGTACACTCAGTGTATATGTTGAAGAGGGTGGGGCTCAAGCTGCATCCCTGTTTCACTCCACGGCTCTGAGGAAAGAAAACAGTGTTTTTTTATCCATTTTAACAGCACACTTGTTTTTTGTGATTTTATAATATCGTATGTATTCCCCCAACACCGCTTTCCATCAATTTGTATAAAAGACCCATATGCCCAATTAAGTCCAAAGCTTTTTTTAAATCAACAAAGCACCAGAAGACTTTGCAGAGGAGAGAGAGAGAGAGAGAGAGCAAGAGAGAGAGAGAGAGAGAGAGAGAGAGAGAGAGAGAGAGAGAGAGAGAGAGAGAGAGAGAGAGAGAGAGAGAGAGAGAGAGAGAGAGAGAGAGAGAGAGAGAGAGAGAGAGAGAGAGAGAGAGAGAGAGAGAGAGAGAGAGAGAGAGAGAGAGAGAAGAAAGAGAAAGAGAAAGAGAAAGAGAAAGAGACAGAAGCCAAGGTTTGAGTCATTGGGAGGGATATCCTCCCGAGGTATTTAGAATGGAGTTTATTGCAGGAAGAAAATGGTGATCATGCTTTCACAGCATTCATATATTCAGTTGTTTCAAATGAGAGATCTTCAAGGAGCGAAGGTTAGGAGAGGAATGATGATTATTGGTGTGACTAAAGTTGAATATTTTCAGTAGGCCTAGGGACACATGCCTGATCTGAAATCGATCATACCCATCTAATTCATCCAGATCAACAAGAAGTGTAAAGCAGTAGGGTATGGGCTTTGATTTCAGACAACACTTAGAAAGCATTCAAAATATCACCGTATTTCCAATATGTCAAAAGTAGTTCACAATATAGCAAATAGGGTGCCATTTTGGATGTATGCTAAAATGTTCCCTTCTTTTGAAAAGTAATTTGACAAAGTTTCAAAGCCACTTGCCTTTCACCTCTCCCTGACCCCGCCCCCGCAGAAAGGCCCAGCCACTCACATCAGCCATGGAAACCCTGTTATCCAAACAGACAGCTCCTAGGTCACCATTATGCAAATGAGGGTGGTGGCCCCGCCCTGACTCGTGTCACTTCCAAAATAATGCGACAGAGAGGAGATAGAGAGGAGGAGTTATGAAGGAGGTAGAGAGAGAGAGAAAAGGAGGGAGGAAATGAAGGGAGGGGGAGACAGAGAGAGAGAGAAAGGAAGTGATGGGAAAGAGAAGGGAATGAGTCTTGTAAATAGAGGGAAGGGAAGGGGAAAGAGTGGTGTCTGGGGATTTTGCTAAATCAACAGTGTTACATTTAACACTTGAAAAGTGTCTATGTTGTCTAAGTTAATAAAAAAGGTGTAACTGAGGTGTGATTGTTTCATTTCCCTCTCCTTCCTGTGAATACATGTTCTCTACTCTTTCTCCCTCTATATCTGCCTGTGTAAACTGTCTTTCTCCCTCTATATCTGCCTGTGTAAACTGTCTTTCTCCCTCTATATCTGCATGTGTAAAATGTCTTTCTCCCTCTATATCTGCCTGTGTAAACTGTCTTTCTCCCTCTATATCTGCCTGTGTAAACTGTCTTTCTCCCTCTATATCTGCCTGTGTAAACTGTCTTTCTCCCTTTATATCTGCCTGTGTAAACTGTCTTTCTCCCTCTATATTGTCATAATGTGAGGTGTAGGTGGGGTTGAAGTCAGGCGCAGGACACCGAGGTATAGTCCAAAATGTTTACTAAAGTCCAAAATGAACAAAGTACAAACACTATGCACGGCCACAATACAAACAAGGTGGCGACTAAGCGCAATTACGCATAGAAAAGCGTAATTACAAAAATACACAAAAACACGACACGAACCACAAGACGACTGGCGAAAACAACACACAACTAATCCATACAAACACAGGGAACTTATAGGACATGTAATCAACGCAAACCAGACACAGGTGCAACGGACAGACAAAAGCAATCGCACATGAAACATCCAACGGTGGCAGCTAGTACTCCGGGGACGGCGAACGCCTTTGCCTGCCCGAACCAGGAGGAGGAGCAGTCTCGGCCGAAACCGTGACAGTACCCCCCCCTTGACGCGCGGCTCCAGCCGTGCGCCGACCCCGACCTCGGGGACGGCCAGGAGGACGCGGACCCGGGCGCGTGGGATGCCCATGGTGGAACTCTGTCAGGAGGGATGGATCGAGGATGTCCCTCCTGGGCACCCAGCACCGTTCCTCCGGACCGTACCCCTCCCACTCCACGAGATATTGGAGACCACTCCTCCGGCGCCTGGAGTCCAAGATGGTCCGGACCCTGTACGCCGGGGCCCCCTCGATGTCCAAAGGGGGCGGAGGGGTCTCTCCTATCTCCTCTTCTTGGAGTGGGCCAGCTACCACCGGCCTGAGAAGAGACACATGGAACGAGGGGTTAATATTTTTGTACTCAATAGGCAGTTGTAATCTGTAACACACCTCGTTCAATCTTCTCAGGACTTTGAAGGGCCCCACAAACCGCCGACCCAGCTTCCGGCAGGGCAGGCGGAGGGGCAGGTTTCGAGTCGAGAGCCAGACTCGATCTCCCGGTGCGTACACCGGCCCCTCACTGCGGTGGCGATCGGCGCTCGCCTTGTGTTGACGGATGGCACGCTGCAGATGGACATGGGCAGCGTCCCACGTCTCCTCCGAGCGCCGAATCCACTCGTCCACCGCAGGGGCCTCGGTCTGGCTCTCGTGCCACGGTGCCAGGACCGGCTGATACCCTAAAATACACTGGAAAGGTGTTAATCCGGTGGAGGAGTGGCGGAGAGAGTTCTGGGCCATCTCTGCCCAGGGGATATACCTCGACCACTCCTCCGGCCGGTCCCGGCAATAGGACCTCAAAAACCTACCCACATCCTGGTTAACACGTTCAACCTGCCCATTGCTCTCTGGGTGGTACCCCGAGGTAAGGCTAACCGAGACCCCCAGGCGTTCCATAAAAGCCCCCCAGACTCTGGAGGTGAACTGGGGACCTCGGTCGGACACAATATCCTCGGGGACCCCATAGTGCCGGAACACGTGGGTAAAGAGGGCCTCGGCGGTCTGTAGGGCAGTAGGGAGACCCGGCAGTGGGAGGAGACGACAGGCCTTAGAAAACCGATCCACAACGACCAAAATGGTGGTATTACCCTGGGAAGGGGGTAGATCGGTCACAAAATCTACCGATAGGTGGGACCATGGTCGTTGTGGAACGGGCAGAGGATGTAACTTACCCCTGGGCAAATGTCTAGGTGCCTTACACTGGGCACACACCGAGCAGGAGGAGACATAAACCCTCACATCCCTGGCTAACGTTGGCCACCAGTATTTCACGCTAAGGCAGTGCACCGTCCGACCAATACCAGGATGTCCAGAGGAGGGTGATGTATGAGCCCAAGAAATAAGCCGATCACGAACCTCGAGCGGAACGTACGTCCGCCCCACAGGACACTCGGGGGGAGTAGGGTCGGTACGCAGCGCCCGCTCGATTTCCGCATCGACCTCCCACACTACCGGAGCCACCAGACAAGACTCCGGAAGTATGGAAGTGGGCTCAATGGACCTCTCCTCCGTGTCATACTGCCGGGACAGTGCGTCTGCCTTACCGTTCTGGGACCCAGGGATGTATGTGATCTTAAAAACAAACCGGGTCAGGAACATGTTCCACCTAGCCTGACGAGGGTTCAATCTCCTAGCTGCCCGGATGTACTCCAGGTTACGGTGATCAGTCAGAATGAGAAAAGGGTGTTGAGCCCCCTCAAGCCAATGCCTCCACACCTTTAGGGCCTGGACTACAGCTAACAGCTCCCTGTCCCCAACGTCATAATTGCGCTCCGCCGAGCTGAGCTTCTTGGAGTAGAACGCACAGGGGCGGAGCTTAGGTGGCGTGCCGGACCGTTGTGACAGGACTGCCCCAATACCGGTCTCGGACGCGTCCACCTCTACTTGGAAAGGCAAAGAGGGATCCGGATGCGCCAGCACCGGGGCCGAGGCGAACAGGTTCTTCAGCTTGACAAATGCCCTGTCCGCCTCAGCTGACCACTGCAAGCGCACCGGACCCCCCTTTAGCAGAGACGTAATGGGAGCTGCAACCTGTCCAAAGCCCCGGATAAACCTCCGATAGTAATTAGCAAAACCCAAGAACCGCTGCACCTCTTTTACGGTGGTTGGAGTTTGCCAATTACGCACAGCCGATACCCGATCTACCTCTATCTCCACGCCAGACGCGGACAACCGATAACCCAAAAAAGAGACGGACTCCTGGAAGAACAAGCATTTCTCTGCCTTGACATACAAGTCATGCTCCAACAGTCGTCTCAATACTCGGCGCACCTGGGCTACATGCTCGGCTCGTGTAGAAGAATACACTAGAATGTCGTCAATGTACACCACTACACCCTGCCCATGCATGTCCCGGAAAATCTCATCAACAAAGGATTGGAAGACTGAAGGAGCATTCATTAACCCGTACGGCATGACGAGATACTCGTAATGACCCGAGGTGGTGCTAAATGCTGTTTTCCATTCATCCCCCTCCCTAATGCGCACCAAATTGTACGCGCTCCTGAGATCCAACTTTGTGAAGAAACGCGCTCCGCGCAATGACTCCGTCATCGTCGCAATCAGTGGAAGTGGGTAACTGTATTTTACGGTGATCTGATTGAGACTACGGTAATCAATACACGGGCGCAATCCCCCGTCCTTTTTCTTCACAAAGAAGAAACTCGAGGAGACCGGAGAAGTAGAGGGCCGTATGTATCCCTGTGCCAAGGACTCGGCTATGTAAGTCTCCATAGCCGCAGTTTCCTCTTGAGACAAGGGATACACATGACTCCTGGGAAGAGCTGCTCCGGTCTGGAGATTTATCGCACAGTCCCCCTGTCTATGAGGAGGTAGCCGTGCTGCCCTCGCTTTGCTAAACGCTAGAGCTAAATCCTCATACTCGGGGGGAATGCGCAGTGCGGGCACTTGGTTCGGACTCTCTACCGAGGTCGCCCCTATGGAAACACCTAGACATCTCCCTACACACTGGGCAGACCACTCCATAAGAGCCCTCTGTTGCCACGCTATGGTAGGATCGTGGGTGCTTAACCAGGGAAGCCCCAACACCACTGGATACGCAGGAGAGTCAATCAGATAGAACTGAATGACCTCCTCATGACCCCCCTGCGTAGTCATCGTCAGCGGTGCTGTGACATCCCTGATCAGACCTGACCCCAACGGCCGGCTGTCCAAAGCATGGACCGGGAATGGAACTTCTACCGGCCGAAGGGGAATTCCTAACCTAGCACAAAATGCCCTATCAATAAAGTTCCCAGCTGCGCCTGAATCTACTAGCGCCTTATGCTGGGAATGAGGTGCCACCTGTGGGAAACGCACAGGAATGCTCATGTGACCAACAGAGAGCTCTGGGTAAGTGGGGCGCCTACTCACCTGAAATGACTCCCCAGTGCGTGACCTGTTGTCCCCTCTCTCAGAAAACCTTCCCCAGCACCTGGCCGCGGTGTGTCCTCCACGGCCACAGTTGGTGCAGGGGTTGGTTTTCCTCGGGTTCTCCCTCCTCCTCTCTCTAGCGCCAGCACCCCCGAGCTCCATAGGAATTGGCTCAGAGGTGCTGGAGGATGGAATGGACGACCCCCACTCGGGACGTCCGCGGGTGGCCAGCAGGGTGTCAAGCCTGATGGAGATGTCCACCAGCTGGTCGAAGCATAGATTGTTGTCCCTGCAGGCCAGCTCACGACGGACGTCCTCTCGCAGGCTACACCGGTACTGGTCGATGAGGGCCCTCTCATTCCATCCCGAATCCGCAGCTAACGTCCGGAACTCCAGTGCGAACTCCTGTGCGCTCCTCTTCTCCTGTCGGAGGTAGAACAGACGCTCCCCCGCCGCCTTCCCTTCAGGTGGGTGATCGAAGACTGCCCGGAAGCGGCGGGAGAACTCAGCGTAGGTGATGGTAGCTGCGTCTATTCTCCTCCATTCGGCGTTGGCCCATTCCAACGCCTTGCCGGATAGACAGGAGATGAGGGCGGAGACGCTCTCGTATCCCGAGGGCGCTGGGTGTATAGTAGCCAGGTATAGTTCTATCTGCAGGAGGAACCCCTGACACCCGGCTGCAGAACCGTCATATGCCCTCGGGAGCGAGAGCCGAATGCCACTGGGTCCCGGTGCTGAGAGAGGAGGACTGGTTGTTGGTGATGGGATAGTGGGTGATGGCGTGGGCACTTCCCTAGTCACCAAACGACTCAGCTTGTTGGACGCCTCGTCAAGGGCGGCCTCAAGTTGCTGGAACAAAATGTCTTGATATCGTAATTGTTCCTCCAGCAACCTGGGTGCCGCCACTGCTCCTGCTGACTCCATAAAGGTGTGTTGTTCTGTCATAATGTGAGGTGTAGGTGGGGTTGAAGTCAGGCGCAGGACACCGAGGTATAGTCCAAAATGTTTACTAAAGTCCAAAATGAACAAAGTACAAACACTATGCACGGCCACAATACAAACAAGGTGGCGACTAAGCGCAATTACGCATAGAAAAGCGTAATTACAAAAATACACAAAAACACGACACGAACCACAAGACGACTGGCGAAAACAACACACAACTAATCCATACAAACACAGGGAACTTATAGGACATGTAATCAACGCAAACCAGACACAGGTGCAACGGACAGACAAAAGCAATCGCACATGAAACATCCAACGGTGGCAGCTAGTACTCCGGGGACGGCGAACGCCTTTGCCTGCCCGAACCAGGAGGAGGAGCAGTCTCGGCCGAAACCGTGACATATATCTGCCTGTGTAAACTGTCTTTCTCCCTCTATATCTGCCTGTGTAAACTGTCTTTCTCCCTCTATATCTGCCTGTGTAAACTGTCTTTCTCCCTCTATATCTGCCTGTGTAAACTGTCTTTCTCCCTCTATATCTGCCTGTGTAAACTGTCTTTCTCCCTCTATATCTTCCTGTGTAAACTGTCTTTCTCCCTCTATATCTGCCTGTGTAAACTGTCTTTCTCCCTCTATATCTGACTGTGTAAACTGTCTTTCTCCCTCTATATCTGCCTGTGTAAACTGTCTTTCTCCCTCTATATCTGCCTGTGTAAACTGTGTTTCTCCCTCTATATCTGCCTGTGTAAACTGTCTTTCTCCCTCTATATCTGCCTGTGTAAACTGTCTTTCTCCCTCTATATCTGCCTGTGTAAACTGTCTTTCTCCCTCTATATCTGCCTGTGTAAACTGTCTTTCTCCCTCTATATATGCCTGTGTAAACTGTCTTTCTCCCTCTATATCTGCCTGTGTAAACTGTTTTTCTCCCTCTATATCTGCCTGTGTAAACTGTCTTTCTCCCTCTTTATCTGCCTGTGTTAACTGTCTTTCTCCCCCTATATCTGCCTGCGTAAACTGTCTTTCTCCCTCTATATCTGCCTGTGTAAACTGTCTTTCTCCCTCTATATATGCCTGTGTAAACTGTCTTTCTCCCTCTATGTCTGCCTGTGTAAACTGTCTTTCTCCCTCTATATCTGCCTGTGTAAACTGTCTTTCTCCCTCTATATCTGCCTGTGTAAACTGTCTTTCTCCCTCTATATCTGCCTGTGTAAACTGTCTTTCTCCCTCTATATCTGCCTGTGTAAACTGTCTTTCTCCCTCTATATCTGCCTGTGTAAACTGTCTTTCTCCCTCTATATCTGCCTGTGTAAACTGTCTTTCTCCCTCTATATCTGCCTGTGTAAACTGTCTTTCTCCCTCTATATCTGCCTGTGTAAACTGTTTTTCTCCCTCTATATCTGCTTGTGTAAACTGTCTTTCTCCCTCTTTATCTGCCTGTGTTAACTGTCTTTCTCCCCCTATATCTGCCTGTGTAAACTGTCTTTCTCCCTCTATATCTGCCTGTGTAAACTGTCTTTCTCCCTCTATATCTGCCTGTGTAAACTGTCTTTCTCCCTCTATATCTGCCTGTGTAAACTGTCTTTCTCCATCTATATCTGCCTGTGTAAACTTTCTTTCTCCCTCTATATCTGCCTGTGTAAACTGTCTTTCTCCCTCTATATCTGCCTGTGTAAACTATCTTTCTCCCTCTATATCTGCCTGTGTAAACTGTCTTTCTCCCTCTATATCTGCCTGTGTAAACTGTCTTTCTCCCTCTATATCTGCCTGTGTAAACTGTCTTTCTCCCTCTATATCTGCCTGTGTAAACTGTCTTTCTCCCTCTATATCTGCCTGTGTAAACTGTCTTTCTCCCTCTATATCTGCCGGTGTAAACTGTCTTTCTCCCTCTATATCTGCCTGTGTAAACTGTTTTCTCCCTCTATATCTGCCTGTGTAAACTGTTTTTCTCCCTCTATATCTGCCTGTGTAAACTGTCTTTCTCCCTCTATATCTGCCTGTGTAAACTGTCTTTCTCCCTCTATATCTGCCTGTGTAAACTGTCTTTCTCCCTCTATATCTGACTGTGTAAACTGTCTTTCTCCCTCTATATCTGCCTGTGTAAACTGTCTTTCTCCCTCTATATCTGACTGTGTAAACTGTCTTTCTCCCTCTATATCTGCCTGTGTAAACTGTCTTTCTCCCTCTATATCTGCCTGTGTAAACTGTCTTTCTCCCTCTATATCTTCCTGTGTAAACTGTCTTTCTCCCTCTATATCTGCCTGTGTAAACTGTCTTTCTCCCTCTATATCTGACTGTGTAAACTGTCTTTCTCCCTCTATATCTGCCTGTGTAAACTGTCTTTCTCCCTCTATATCTGACTGTGTAAACTGTCTTTCTCCCTCTATATCTGCCTGTGTAAACTGTCTTTCTCCCTCTATATCTGCCTGTGTAAACTGTCTTTCTCCCTCTATATCTGCCTGTGTAAACTGTCTTTCTCCCCCTATATCTGCCTGTGTAAACTGTCTTTCTCCCTCTATATCTGCCTGTGTAAACTGTCTTTCTCCCTCTATATCTGCCTGTGTAAACTGTCTTTCTCCCTCTATATCTGCCTGTGTAAACTGTCTTTCTCCCTCTATATCTGCCTGTGTAAACTGTCTTTCTCCATCTATATCTGCCTGTGTAAACTTTCTTTCTCCCTCTATATCTGCCTGTGTAAACTGTCTTTCTCCCTCTATATCTGCCTGTGTAAACTGTCTTTCTCCCTCTATATCTGCCTGTGTAAACTGTCTTTCTCCCTCTATATCTGCCTGTGTAAACTGTCTTTCTCCCTCTATATCTGCCTGTGTAAACTGTCTTTCTCCCTCTATATCTGCCTGTGTAAACTGTCTTTCTCCCTCTATATCTGCCTGTGTAAACTGTCTTTCTCCCTCTATATCTGCCTGTGTAAACTGTCTTTCTCCCTCTATATCTGCCTGTGTAAACTGTCTTTCTCCCTCTATATCTGCCTGTGTAAACTGTCTTTCTCCCTCTATATCTGCCTGTGTAAACTGTCTTTCTCCCTCTATATCTGCCTGTGTAAACTGTCTTTCTCCCTCTATATCTTCCTGTGTAAACTGTCTTTCTCCCTCTATATCTGCCTGTGTAAACTGTTTTTCTCCCTCTATATCTGCCTGTGTAAACTGTCTTTCTCCCTCTTTATCTGCCTGTGTTAACTGTCTTTCTCCCCCTATATCTGCCTGTGTAAACTGTCTTTCTCCCTCTATATCTGCCTGTGTAAACTGTCTTTCTCCCTCTATATCTGCCTGTGTAAACTGTCTTTCTCCCTCTATATCTGCCTGTGTAAACTGTCTTTCTCCCTCTATATCTGCCTGTGTAAACTGTCTTTCTCCCTCTATATCTGCCTGTGTAAACTGTCTTTCTCCCTCTATATCTGCCTGTGTAAACTGTCTTTCTCCCTCTATATCTGCCTGTGTAAACTGTTTTTCTCCCTCTATATCTGCCTGTGTAAACTGTCTTTCTCCCTCTATATCTGCCTGTGTAAACTGTCTTTCTCCCTCTATATCTGCCTGTGTAAACTGTCTTTCTCCCTCTATATCTGCCTGTGTAAACTGTCTTTCTCCCTCTATATCTGCCTGTATAAACTGTCTTTCTCCCTCTATATCTGCCTGTGTAAACTGTCTTTCTCCCTCTATATCTGTCTGTGTAAACTGTCTTTCTCCCCCTATATCTGCCTGTGTAAACTGTCTTTCTCCCTCTATATCTGCCTGTGTAAACTGTCTTTCTCCCTCTATATCTGCCTGTGTAAACTGTCTTTCTCCCTCTATATCTGCCTGTGTAAACTGTCTTTCTCCCTCTATATCTGCCTGTGTAAACTGTCTTTCTCCCTCTATATCTGCCTGTGTAAACTTTCTTTCCCCCTCTATATCTGCCTGTGTAAACTGTCTTTCTCCCTCTATATCTGCCTGTGTAAACTGTCTTTCTCCCTCTATATCTGCCTGTGTAAACTGTCTTTCTCCCTCTATATCTGCCTGTGTAAACTGTCTTTCTCCCCCTATATCTGCCTGTGTAAACTGTCTTTCTCCCTCTATATCTGCCTGTGTAAACTGTCTTTCTCCCTCTATATCTGCCTGTGTAAACTGTTTGTGTGGATGCATGGGACACACACACACTGACATAGTGTCTGAATTAGACGCTGTCAGTGTTTTTTGCAGTAGGTTATCAGGCTGGGTCATGACATACATTATCCCAGATCCCCTTGATGATGAAGACACTAGTCCTAGTTCCCCTTGATGATGAAGACACTAGGTCCCAGTTCCTATTTATGATGAAGACACTAGGTCCCAGTTCCTCTAGATGATGAAGACAATAGGTCCCAGTTCCTATTGATGATGAAGACACTAGGTCCCAGTTCCTATTTATGATGAAGACACTAGGTCCCAGTTCCTCTAGATGATGAAGACACTAGGTCCCAGTTCCTATTGATGATGAAGACACTAGGTCCCAGTTCCCTTGATGATGAAGACACTAGGTCCCAGTTCCTATTGATGATGAAGACACTAGGTCCCAGTTCCTATTGATGATGAAGACACTAGGTCCCAGTTCCCTTGATGATGAAGACACTAGGTCCCAGTTCCTATTGATGATGAAGACACTAGGTCCCAGTTCCTATTGATGATGAAGACACTAGGTCCCAGTTCCCTTGATGATGAAGACACTAGGTCCCAGTTCCACTAGATGATGAAGACACTAGGTCCCAGTTCCCCTTGATGATGAAGACACTAGGTCCCAGTTCCCCTTGATGATGAAGACACTAGGTCCCAGTTCCCTTGATGATGAAGACACTAGGTCCCAGTTCCCTTGATGATGAAGACACTAGGTCCCAGTCCCTCTTGATGATGAAGACACTAGGTCCCAGTTCCTCTTGATGATGAAGACACTAGGTCCCAGTTCCTCTAGATGATGAAGACACTAGGTCCCAGTTCCTATTGATGATGAAGACACTAGTCCCCAGTTCCTCTAGATGATGAAGACACTAGGTCCCAGTTCCTATTGATGATGAAGACACTAGGTCCCAGTTCCCCTTGATGATGAAGACACTAGGTCCCAGTTCCTATTGATGATGAAGACAATAGGTCCCAGTTCCCTTGATGATGAAGACACTAGGTCCCAGTTCCTATTTATGATGAAGACACTAGGTCCCAGTTCCCCTTGATGATGAAGACACTAGGTCCCAGTTCCTATTGATGATGAAGACAATAGGTCCCAGTTCCCTTGATGATGAAGACACTAGGTCCCAGTTCCTATTTATGATGAAGACACAAGGTCCCAGTTCATATTGATGATGAAGACACTAGGTCCCAGTTCCTCTAGATGATGAAGACACTAGGTCCCAGTTCCTCTTGATGATGAAGACACTAGGTCCCAGTTCCTATTGATGATGAAGACACTAGGTCCCAGTTCCCCTTGATGATGAAGACACTAGGTCCCAGTTCCTCTTGATGATGAAGACAATAGGTCCCAGTTCCTCTAGATGATGAAGACACTAGGTCCCAGTTCCTCTTGATGATGAAGACACTAGGTCCCAGTTCCTATTGATGATGAAGACACTAGGTCCCAGTTCCCCTTGATGATGAAGACACTAGGTCCCAGTTCCTCTTGATGATGAAGACAATAGGTCCCAGTTCCTCTAGATGATGAAGACACTAGGTCCCAGTTCCTCTTGATGATGAAGACACTAGGTCCCAGTTCCCCTTGATGATGAAGACACTAGGCCCCAGTTCCTCTAGATGATGAAGACACTAGGTCCTAGTTCCCCTTGATGATGAAGACACTAGGTCCCAGTTCCTCTAGATGATGAAGACACTAGGTCCCAGTTCCTATTGATGATGAAGACACTAGTCCCCAGTTCCTCTAGATGATGAAGACACTAGGTCCCAGTTCCTATTGATGATGAAGACACTAGGTCCCAGTTCCCCTTGATGATGAAGACACTAGGTCCCAGTTCCTATTGATGATGAAGACAATAGGTCCCAGTTCCCTTGATGATGAAGACACTAGGTCCCAGTTCCTATTCATGATGAAGACACTAGGTCCCAGTTCCCCTTGATGATGAAGACACTAGGTCCCAGTTCCTATTGATGATGAAGACAATAGGTCCCAGTTCCCTTGATGATGAAGACACTAGGTCCCAGTTCCTATTTATGATGAAGACACAAGGTCCCAGTTCCTATTGATGATGAAGACACTAGGTCCCAGTTCCTCTAGATGATGAAGACACTAGGTCCCAGTTCCTCTAGATGATGAAGACACTAGGTCCCAGTTCATCTTGATGATGAAGACACTAGGTCCCAGTTCCTATTGATGATGAAGACACTAGGTCCCAGTTCCCCTTGATGATGAAGACACTAGGTCCCAGTTCCTCTAGATGATGAAGACACTAGGTCCCAGTTCCTCTTGATGATGAAGACACTAGGTCCCAGTTCCTATTGATGATGAAGACACTAGGTCCCAGTTCCCCTTGATGATGAAGACACTAGGTCCCAGTTCCTCTTGATGATGAAGACAATAGGTCCCAGTTCCTCTAGATGATGAAGACACTAGGTCCCAGTTCCTCTTGATGATGAAGACACTAGGTCCCAGTTCCCCTTGATGATGAAGACACTAGGCCCCAGTTCCTCTAGATGATGAAGACACTAGGTCCTAGTTCCCCTTGATGATGAAGACACTAGGTCCCAGTTCCTCTAGATGATGAAGACACTAGGTCCCAGTTCCTATTGATGATGAAGACACTAGTCCCCAGTTCCTCTAGATGATGAAGACACTAGGTCCCAGTTCCTATTGATGATGAAGACACTAGGTCCCAGTTCCCCTTGATGATGAAGACACTAGGTCCCAGTTCCTATTGATGATGAAGACAATAGGTCCCAGTTCCCTTGATGATGAAGACACTAGGTCCCAGTTCCTATTCATGATGAAGACACTAGGTCCCAGTTCCCCTTGATGATGAAGACACTAGGTCCCAGTTCCTATTGATGATGAAGACAATAGGTCCCAGTTCCCTTGATGATGAAGACACTAGGTCCCAGTTCCTATTTATGATGAAGACACAAGGTCCCAGTTCCTATTGATGATGAAGACACTAGGTCCCAGTTCCTCTAGATGATGAAGACACTAGGTCCCAGTTCCTCTAGATGATGAAGACACTAGGTCCCAGTTCATCTTGATGATGAAGACACTAGGTCCCAGTTCCTATTGATGATGAAGACACTAGGTCCCAGTTCCCCTTGATGATGAAGATACTAGGTCCCAGTTCCTCTTGATGATGAAGACAATAGGTCCCAGTTCCTCTAGATGATGAAGACACTAGGTCCCAGTTCCTCTTGATGATGAAGACACTAGGTCCCAGTTCCTATTGATGATGAAGACACTAGGTCCCAGTTCCCCTTGATGATGAAGACACTAGGTCCCAGTTCCTCTTGATGATGAAGACAATAGGTCCCAGTTCCTCTAGATGATGAAGACACTAGGTCCCAGTTCCTCTTGATGATGAAGACACTAGGTCCCAGTTCCCCTTGATGATGAAGACACTAGGCCCCAGTTCCTCTAGATGATGAAGACACTAGGTCCTAGTTCCCCTTGATGATGAAGACACTAGGTCCCAGTTCCTCTAGATGATGAAGACACTAGGTCCCAGTTCCTATTGATGATGAAGACACTAGGTCCCAGTTCCTATTGATGATGAAGACACTAGTCCCCAGTTCCTCTAGATGATGAAGACACTAGGTCCCAGTTCCTATTTATGATGAAGACACTAGGTCCCAGTTCCTCTAGATGATGAAGACACTAGGTCCCAGTTCCTATTGATGATGAAGACACTAGGTCCCAGTTCCTATTGATGATGAAGACACTAGTCCCCAGTTCCTCTAGATGATGAAGACACTAGGTCCCAGTTCCCCTTGATGATGAAGATACTAGGTCCCAGTTCCTCTTGATGATGAAGACAATAGGTCCCAGTTCCTCTAGATGATGAAGACACTAGGTCCCAGTTCCTCTTGATGATGAAGACACTAGGTCCCAGTTCCTATTGATGATGAAGACACTAGGTCCCAGTTCCCCTTGATGATGAAGACACTAGGTCCCAGTTCCTCTTGATGATGAAGACAATAGGTCCCAGTTCCTCTAGATGATGAAGACACTAGGTCCCAGTTCCTCTTGATGATGAAGACACTAGGTCCCAGTTCCCCTTGATGATGAAGACACTAGGCCCCAGTTCCTCTAGATGATGAAGACACTAGGTCCTAGTTCCCCTTGATGATGAAGACACTAGGTCCCAGTTCCTCTAGATGATGAAGACACTAGGTCCCAGTTCCTATTGATGATGAAGACACTAGGTCCCAGTTCCTATTGATGATGAAGACACTAGTCCCCAGTTCCTCTAGATGATGAAGACACTAGGTCCCAGTTCCTATTTATGATGAAGACACTAGGTCCCA
Organism: Coregonus lavaretus; assembly: GCF_964263955.1. NCBI lineage: Eukaryota > Metazoa > Chordata > Actinopteri > Salmoniformes > Salmonidae > Coregonus > Coregonus lavaretus. The sequence goes on from NW_028165756.1 coordinate 91,931, forward strand.
GTTCCTATTGATGATGAAGACACTAGGTCCCAGTTCCTCTAGATGATGAAGACACTAGGTCCCAGTTCCTATTGATGATGAAGACAGTAGGTCCCAGTTCCCCTTGATGATGAAGACACTAGGTCCCAGTTACTCTAGATGATGAAGACACTAGGTCCCAGTTCCCCTTGATGATGAAGACACGAGGTCCCAGTTCCTATTGATGATGAAGACACTAGGTCCCAGTTCCTCTAGATGATGAAGACACTAGGTCCTAGTTCCCCTTGATGATGAAGACACTAGGTCCCAGTTCCTCTAGATGATGAAGACACTAGGTCCTAGTTCCCCTTGATGATGAAGACACTAGGTCCCAGTTCCTCTGGATGATGAAGACACTAGGTCCCAGTTCCTATTGATGATGAAGACACTAGGTCCCAGTTCCTGTTGATGATGAAGACACTAGGTCCTAGTTCCCCTTGATGATGAAGACACTAGGTCCTAGTTCCCCTTGATGATGAAGACACTAGGTCCCAGTTCCTATTGATGATGAAGACACTAGGTCCTAGTTCCCCTTGATGATGAAGACACTAGGTCCCAGTTCCTATTGATGATGAAGACACTAGGTCCCAGTTCCTATTGAGGATGAAGACACTAGGTCCTAGTTCCCCTTGATGATGAAGACACTAGGTCCCAGTTCCTATTGATGATGAAGACACTAGGTCCTAGTTCCCCTTGATGATGAAGACACTAGGTCCTAGTTCCCCTTGATGATGAAGACACTAGGTCCCAGTTCCTATTGATGATGAAGACACTAGGTCCCAGTTCCTCTTGATGATGAAGACAATAGGTCCCAGTTCCTATTGATGATGAAGACACTAGGTCCCAGTTCCTCTCGATGATGAAGACACTAGGTCCCAGTTCCCCTTGATGATGAAGACACTAGGTCCCAGTTCCTATTGATGATGAAGACACTAGGTCCCAGTTCCTCTAGATGATGAAGACACTAGGTCCCAGTTCCTATTGATGATGAAGACACTAGGTCCCAGTGCCTCTAGATGATGAAGACAATAGGTCCCAGTTCCTATTGATGATGAAGACACTAGGTCCCAGTTCCTATTGATGATGAAGACACTAGGTCCCAGTTCCTATTGATGATGAAGACACTAGGTCCCAGTGCCTCTAGATGATGAAGACATAGGTCCCAGTTCCTATTGATGATGAAGACACTAGGTCCCAGTTCCTATTGATGATGAAGACACTAGGTCCCAGTTCCTCTAGATGATGAAGACACTAGGTCCCAGTTCCTCTAGATGATGAAGACACTAGGTCCCAGTTCCTCTAGATGATGAAGACACTAGGTCCCAGTTCCTATTGATGATGAAGACACTAGGTCCCAGTTCCCCTTGATGATGAAGACACTAGTCCCCAGTTCCCCTTGATGATGAAGACACTAGGTCCCAGTTCCTCTAGATGATGAAGACACTAGGTCCCAGTTCCTATTGACGATGAAGACACTAGGTCCCAGTTTCTATTGATGATGAAGACACTAGGTCCCAGTTTATATTGATGATGAAGACAATAGGTCCCAGTTCCTATTGATGATGAAGACACTAGGTCCCAGTTCCCCTTGATGATGAAGACACTAGGTCCCAGTTCCTATTGATGATGAAGACACTAGGTCCCAGTTCCCCTTGATGATGAAGACACTAGGTCCCAGTTCCTATTGATGATGAAGACACTAGTCCCCAGTTCCTCTAGATGATGAAGACACTAGGTCCCAGTTCCTATTTATGATGAAGACACTAGGTCCCAGTTCCTATTGATGATGAAGACACTAGGTCCCAGTTCCTCTAGATGATGAAGACACTAGGTCCCAGTTCCTATTGATGATGAAGACAGTAGGTCCCAGTTCCCCTTGATGATGAAGACACTAGGTCCCAGTTTCTATTGATGATGAAGACACTAGGTCCCAGTTACTCTAGATGATGAAGACACTAGGTCCCAGTTCCCCTTGATGATGAAGACACTAGGTCCCAGTTCCTCTTGATGATGAAGACACTAGGTCCCAGTTCCTCTAGATGATGAAGACACTAGGTCCCAGTTCCTATTGATGATGAAGACACTAGTCCCCAGTTCCTCTAGATGATGAAGACACTAGGTCCCAGTTCCTATTGATGATGAAGACACTAGGTCCCAGTTCCCCTTGATGATGAAGACACTAGGTCCCAGTTCCTATTGATGATGAAGACAATAGGTCCCAGTTCCCTTGATGATGAAGACACTAGGTCCCAGTTCCTATTCATGATGAAGACACTAGGTCCCAGTTCCCCTTGATGATGAAGACACTAGGTCCCAGTTCCTATTGATGATGAAGACAATAGGTCCCAGTTCCCTTGATGATGAAGACACTAGGTCCCAGTTCCTATTTATGATGAAGACACAAGGTCCCAGTTCCTATTGATGATGAAGACACTAGGTCCCAGTTCCTCTAGATGATGAAGACACTAGGTCCCAGTTCCTCTAGATGATGAAGACACTAGGTCCCAGTTCATCTTGATGATGAAGACACTAGGTCCCAGTTCCTATTGATGATGAAGACACTAGGTCCCAGTTCCCCTTGATGATGAAGACACTAGGTCCCAGTTCCTCTTGATGATGAAGACAATAGGTCCCAGTTTCTATTGATGATGAAGACACTAGGTCCCAGTTTCTATTGATGATGAAGACAATATGTCCCAGTTCCTATTGATGATGAAGACACTAGGTCCCAGTTCCCCTTGATGATGAAGACACTAGGTCCCAGTTCCTATTGATGATGAAGACACTAGGTCCCAGTTCCCCTTGATGATGAAGACACTAGGTCCCAGTTCCTATTGATGATGAAGACACTAGTCCCCAGTTCCTCTAGATGATGAAGACACTAGGTCCCAGTTCCTATTTATGATGAAGACACTAGGTCCCAGTTCCTATTGATGATGAAGACACTAGGTCCCAGTTCCTCTAGATGATGAAGACACTAGGTCCCAGTTCCTATTGATGATGAAGACAGTAGGTCCCAGTTCCCCTTGATGATGAAGACACTAGGTCCCAGTTTCTATTGATGATGAAGACACTAGGTCCCAGTTACTCTAGATGATGAAGACACTAGGTCCCAGTTCCCCTTGATGATGAAGACACTAGGTCCCAGTTCCTCTTGATGATGAAGACACTAGGTCCCAGTTCCTCTAGATGATGAAGACACTAGGTCCCAGTTCCTATTGATGATGAAGACACTAGTCCCCAGTTCCTCTAGATGATGAAGACACTAGGTCCCAGTTCCTATTGATGATGAAGACACTAGGTCCCAGTTCCCCTTGATGATGAAGACACTAGGTCCCAGTTCCTATTGATGATGAAGACAATAGGTCCCAGTTCCCTTGATGATGAAGACACTAGGTCCCAGTTCCTATTCATGATGAAGACACTAGGTCCCAGTTCCCCTTGATGATGAAGACACTAGGTCCCAGTTCCTATTGATGATGAAGACAATAGGTCCCAGTTCCCTTGATGATGAAGACACTAGGTCCCAGTTCCTATTTATGATGAAGACACAAGGTCCCAGTTCCTATTGATGATGAAGACACTAGGTCCCAGTTCCTCTAGATGATGAAGACACTAGGTCCCAGTTCCTCTAGATGATGAAGACACTAGGTCCCAGTTCATCTTGATGATGAAGACACTAGGTCCCAGTTCCTATTGATGATGAAGACACTAGGTCCCAGTTCCCCTTGATGATGAAGACACTAGGTCCCAGTTCCTCTTGATGATGAAGACAATAGGTCCCAGTTTCTATTGATGATGAAGACACTAGGTCCCAGTTTCTATTGATGATGAAGACAATATGTCCCAGTTCCTATTGATGATGAAGACACTAGGTCCCAGTTCCCCTTGATGATGAAGACACTAGGTCCCAGTTCCTATTGATGATGAAGACACTAGGTCCCAGTTCCCCTTGATGATGAAGACACTAGGTCCCAGTTCCTATTGATGATGAAGACACTAGTCCCCAGTTCCTCTAGATGATGAAGACACTAGGTCCCAGTTCCTATTTATGATGAAGACACTAGGTCCCAGTTCCTATTGATGATGAAGACACTAGGTCCCAGTTCCTCTAGATGATGAAGACACTAGGTCCCAGTTCCTATTGATGATGAAGACAGTAGGTCCCAGTTCCCCTTGATGATGAAGACACTAGGTCCCAGTTTCTATTGATGATGAAGACACTAGGTCCCAGTTACTCTAGATGATGAAGACACTAGGTCCCAGTTCCCCTTGATGATGAAGACACTAGGTCCCAGTTCCTCTTGATGATGAAGACACTAGGTCCCAGTTCCTCTAGATGATGAAGACACTAGGTCCCAGTTCCTATTGATGATGAAGACAATAGGTCCCAGTTCCCTTGATGATGAAGACACTAGGTCCCAGTTCCTATTCATGATGAAGACACTAGGTCCCAGTTCCCCTTGATGATGAAGACACTAGGTCCCAGTTCCTATTGATGATGAAGACAATAGGTCCCAGTTCCCTTGATGATGAAGACACTAGGTCCCAGTTCCTATTTATGATGAAGACACAAGGTCCCAGTTCCTATTGATGATGAAGACACTAGGTCCCAGTTCCTCTAGATGATGAAGACACTAGGTCCCAGTTCCTCTAGATGATGAAGACACTAGGTCCCAGTTCATCTTGATGATGAAGACACTAGGTCCCAGTTCCTATTGATGATGAAGACACTAGGTCCCAGTTCCCCTTGATGATGAAGACACTAGGTCCCAGTTCCTCTTGATGATGAAGACAATAGGTCCCAGTTTCTATTGATGATGAAGACACTAGGTCCCAGTTTCTATTGATGATGAAGACAATATGTCCCAGTTCCTATTGATGATGAAGACACTAGGTCCCAGTTCCCCTTGATGATGAAGACACTAGGTTCCAGTTCCTATTGATGATGAAGACACTAGGTCCCAGTTCCCCTTGATGATGAAGACACTAGGTCCCAGTTCCTATTGATGATGAAGACACTAGTCCCCAGTTCCTCTAGATGATGAAGACACTAGGTCCCAGTTCCTATTTATGATGAAGACACTAGGTCCCAGTTCCTATTGATGATGAAGACACTAGGTCCCAGTTCCTCTAGATGATGAAGACACTAGGTCCCAGTTCCTATTGATGATGAAGACAGTAGGTCCCAGTTCCCCTTGATGATGAAGACACTAGGTCCCAGTTTCTATTGATGATGAAGACACTAGGTCCCAGTTACTCTAGATGATGAAGACACTAGGTCCCAGTTCCCCTTGATGATGAAGACACTAGGTCCCAGTTCCTCTTGATGATGAAGACACTAGGTCCCAGTTCCTCTAGATGATGAAGACACTAGGTCCCAGTTCCTATTGATGATGAAGACACTAGTCCCCAGTTCCTCTAGATGATGAAGACACTAGGTCCCAGTTCCTATTGATGATGAAGACACTAGGTCCCAGTTCCCCTTGATGATGAAGACACTAGGTCCCAGTTCCTATTGATGATGAAGACAATAGGTCCCAGTTCCCTTGATGATGAAGACACTAGGTCCCAGTTCCTATTCATGATGAAGACACTAGGTCCCAGTTCCCCTTGATGATGAAGACACTAGGTCCCAGTTCCTATTGATGATGAAGACAATAGGTCCCAGTTCCCTTGATGATGAAGACACTAGGTCCCAGTTCCTATTTATGATGAAGACACAAGGTCCCAGTTCCTATTGATGATGAAGACACTAGGTCCCAGTTCCTCTAGATGATGAAGACACTAGGTCCCAGTTCCTCTAGATGATGAAGACACTAGGTCCCAGTTCATCTTGATGATGAAGACACTAGGTCCCAGTTCCTATTGATGATGAAGACACTAGGTCCCAGTTCCCCTTGATGATGAAGACACTAGGTCCCAGTTCCTCTTGATGATGAAGACAATAGGTCCCAGTTTCTATTGATGATGAAGACACTAGGTCCCAGTTTCTATTGATGATGAAGACAATATGTCCCAGTTCCTATTGATGATGAAGACACTAGGTCCCAGTTCCCCTTGATGATGAAGACACTAGGTCCCAGTTCCTATTGATGATGAAGACACTAGGTCCCAGTTCCCCTTGATGATGAAGACACTAGGTCCCAGTTCCTATTGATGATGAAGACACTAGTCCCCAGTTCCTCTAGATGATGAAGACACTAGGTCCCAGTTCCTATTTATGATGAAGACACTAGGTCCCAGTTCCTATTGATGATGAAGACACTAGGTCCCAGTTCCTCTAGATGATGAAGACACTAGGTCCCAGTTCCTATTGATGATGAAGACAGTAGGTCCCAGTTCCCCTTGATGATGAAGACACTAGGTCCCAGTTTCTATTGATGATGAAGACACTAGGTCCCAGTTACTCTAGATGATGAAGACACTAGGTCCCAGTTCCCCTTGATGATGAAGACACTAGGTCCCAGTTCCTCTTGATGATGAAGACACTAGGTCCCAGTTCCTCTAGATGATGAAGACACTAGGTCCCAGTTCCTATTGATGATGAAGACACTAGTCCCCAGTTCCTCTAGATGATGAAGACACTAGGTCCCAGTTCCTATTGATGATGAAGACACTAGGTCCCAGTTCCCCTTGATGATGAAGACACTAGGTCCCAGTTCCTATTGATGATGAAGACAATAGGTCCCAGTTCCCTTGATGATGAAGACACTAGGTCCCAGTTCCTATTCATGATGAAGACACTAGGTCCCAGTTCCCCTTGATGATGAAGACACTAGGTCCCAGTTCCTATTGATGATGAAGACAATAGGTCCCAGTTCCCTTGATGATGAAGACACTAGGTCCCAGTTCCTATTTATGATGAAGACACAAGGTCCCAGTTCCTATTGATGATGAAGACACTAGGTCCCAGTTCCTCTAGATGATGAAGACACTAGGTCCCAGTTCCTCTAGATGATGAAGACACTAGGTCCCAGTTCATCTTGATGATGAAGACACTAGGTCCCAGTTCCTATTGATGATGAAGACACTAGGTCCCAGTTCCCCTTGATGATGAAGACACTAGGTCCCAGTTCCTCTTGATGATGAAGACAATAGGTCCCAGTTCCTCTAGATGATGAAGACACTAGGTCCCAGTTCCTCTTGATGATGAAGACACTAGGTCCCAGTTCCTATTGATGATGAAGACACTAGGTCCCAGTTCCCCTTGATGATGAAGACACTAGGTCCCAGTTCCTCTTGATGATGAAGACAATAGGTCCCAGTTCCTCTAGATGATGAAGACACTAGGTCCCAGTTCCTCTTGATGATGAAGACACTAGGTCCCAGTTCCCCTTGATGATGAAGACACTAGGCCCCAGTTCCTCTAGATGATGAAGACACTAGGTCCTAGTTCCCCTTGATGATGAAGACACTAGGTCCCAGTTCCTCTAGATGATGAAGACACTAGGTCCCAGTTCCTATTGATGATGAAGACACTAGGTCCCAGTTCCTATTGATGATGAAGACACTAGTCACCAGTTCCTCTAGATGATGAAGACACTAGGTCCCAGTTCCTATTTATGATGAAGACACTAGGTCCCAGTTCCTATTGATGATGAAGACACTAGGTCCCAGTTCCTCTAGATGATGAAGACACTAGGTCCCAGTTCCTATTGATGATGAAGACAGTAGGTCCCAGTTCCCCTTGATGATGAAGACACTAGGTCCCAGTTTCTATTGATGATGAAGACACTAGGTCCCAGTTACTCTAGATGATGAAGACACTAGGTCCCAGTTCCCCTTGATGATGAAGACACTAGGTCCCAGTTCCTATTGATGATGAAGACACTAGGTCCCAGTTCCTCTAGATGATGAAGACACTAGGTCCTAGTTCCCCTTGATGATGAAGACACTAGGTCCCAGTTCCTCTAGATGATGAAGACACTAGGTCCTAGTTCCCCTTGATGATGAAGACACTAGGTCCCAGTTCCTCTGGATGATGAAGACACTAGGTCCCAGTTCCTATTGATGATGAAGACACTAGGTCCCAGTTCCTGTTGATGATGAAGACACTAGGTCCTAGTTCCCCTTGATGATGAAGACACTAGGTCCTAGTTCCCCTTGATGATGAAGACACTAGGTCCCAGTTCCTATTGATGATGAAGACACTAGGTCCTAGTTCCCCTTGATGATGAAGACACTAGGTCCCAGTTCCTATTGATGATGAAGACACTAGGTCCCAGTTCCTATTGAGGATGAAGACACTAGGTCCTAGTTCCCCTTGATGATGAAGACACTAGGTCCCAGTTCCTATTGATGATGAAGACACTAGGTCCTAGTTCCCCTTGATGATGAAGACACTAGGTCCTAGTTCCCCTTGATGATGAAGACACTAGGTCCCAGTTCCTATTGATGATGAAGACACTAGATCCCAGTTCCTCTTGATGATGAAGACAATAGGTCCCAGTTCCTATTGATGATGAAGACACTAGGTCCCAGTTCCTCTCGATGATGAAGACACTAGGTCCCAGTTCCCCTTGATGATGAAGACACTAGGTCCCAGTTCCTATTGATGATGAAGACACTAGGTCCCAGTTCCTCTAGATGATGAAGACACTAGGTCCCAGTTCCTATTGATGATGAAGACACTAGGTCCCAGTGCCTCTAGATGATGAAGACAATAGGTCCCAGTTCCTATTGATGATGAAGACACTAGGTCCCAGTTCCTATTGATGATGAAGACACTAGGTCCCAGTTCCTATTGATGATGAAGACACTAGGTCCCAGTGCCTCTAGATGATGAAGACATAGGTCCCAGTTCCTATTGATGATGAAGACACTAGGTCCCAGTTCCTATTGATGATGAAGACACTAGGTCCCAGTTCCTCTAGATGATGAAGACACTAGGTCCCAGTTCCTCTAGATGATGAAGACACTAGGTCCCAGTTCCTCTAGATGATGAAGACACTAGGTCCCAGTTCCTATTGATGATGAAGACACTAGGTCCCAGTTCCCCTTGATGATGAAGACACTAGTCCCCAGTTCCCCTTGATGATGAAGACACTAGGTCCCAGTTCCTCTAGATGATGAAGACACTAGGTCCCAGTTCCTATTGATGATGAAGACACTAGGTCCCAGTTTCTATTGATGATGAAGACACTAGGTCCCAGTTTCTATTGATGATGAAGACAATAGGTCCCAGTTCCTATTGATGATGAAGACACTAGGTCCCAGTTCCCCTTGATGATGAAGACACTAGGTCCCAGTTCCTATTGATGATGAAGACACTAGGTCCCAGTTCCCCTTGATGATGAAGACACTAGGTCCCAGTTCCTATTGATGATGAAGACACTAGGTCTCAGTTCCTCTAGATGATGAAGACACTAGGTCCCAGTTCCTATTGATGATGAAGACACTAGGTCCCAGTTCCCTTGATGATGAAGACACTAGGTCCCAGTTCCTATTGATGATGAAGACACTAGGTCCCAGTTCCTATTGATGATGAAGACACTAGGTCCCAGTTCCCTTGATGATGAAGACACTAGGTCCCAGTTCCACTAGATGATGAAGACACTAGGTCCCAGTTCCCCTTGATGATGAAGACACTAGGTCCCAGTTCCCCTTGATGATGAAGACACTAGGTCCCAGTTCCCTTGATGATGAAGACACTAGGTCCCAGTTCCCTTGATGATGAAGACACTAGGTCCCAGTCCCTCTTGATGATGAAGACACTAGGTCCCAGTTCCTCTTGATGATGAAGACACTAGGTCCCAGTTCCTCTAGATGATGAAGACACTAGGTCCCAGTTCCTATTGATGATGAAGACACTAGTCCCCAGTTCCTCTAGATGATGAAGACACTAGGTCCCAGTTCCTATTGATGATGAAGACACTAGGTCCCAGTTCCCCTTGATGATGAAGACACTAGGTCCCAGTTCCTATTGATGATGAAGACAATAGGTCCCAGTTCCCTTGATGATGAAGACACTAGGTCCCAGTTCCTATTTATGATGAAGACACTAGGTCCCAGTTCCCCTTGATGATGAAGACACTAGGTCCCAGTTCCTATTGATGATGAAGACAATAGGTCCCAGTTCCCTTGATGATGAAGACACTAGGTCCCAGTTCCTATTTATGATGAAGACACAAGGTCCCAGTTCCTATTGATGATGAAGACACTAGGTCCCAGTTCCTCTAGATGATGAAGACACTAGGTCCCAGTTCCTCTAGATGATGAAGACACTAGGTCCCAGTTCCTCTAGATGATGAAGACACTAGGTCCCAGTTCCTATTGATGATGAAGACACTAGTCCCCAGTTCCTCTAGATGATGAAGACACTAGGTCCCAGTTCCTATTGATGATGAAGACACTAGGTCCCAGTTCCCCTTGATGATGAAGACACTAGGTCCCAGTTCCTATTGATGATGAAGACAATAGGTCCCAGTTCCCTTGATGATGAAGACACTAGGTCCCAGTTCCTATTTATGATGAAGACACTAGGTCCCAGTTCCCCTTGATGATGAAGACACTAGGTCCCAGTTCCTATTGATGATGAAGACAATAGGTCCCAGTTCCCTTGATGATGAAGACACTAGGTCCCAGTTCCTATTTATGATGAAGACACAAGGTCCCAGTTCCTATTGATGATGAAGACACTAGGTCCCAGTTCCTCTAGATGATGAAGACACTAGGTCCCAGTTCCTCTAGATGATGAAGACACTAGGTCCCAGTTCCTCTTGATGATGAAGACACTAGGTCCCAGTTCCTATTGATGATGAAGACACTAGGTCCCAGTTCCCCTTGATGATGAAGACACTAGGTCCCAGTTCCTCTTGATGATGAAGACAATAGGTCCCAGTTCCTATTGATGATGAAGACACTAGGTCCCAGTTCCTATTGATGATGAAGACACTAGGTCCCAGTTCCCCTTGATGATGAAGACACTAGGTCCCAGTTCCTCTTGATGATGAAGACAATAGGTCCCAGTTCCTCTAGATGATGAAGACACTAGGTCCCAGTTCCTCTTGATGATGAAGACACTAGGTCCCAGTTCCCCTTGATGATGAAGACACTAGGCCCCAGTTCCTCTAGATGATGAAGACACTAGGTCCTAGTTCCCCTTGATGATGAAGACACTAGGTCCCAGTTCCTCTAGATGATGAAGACACTAGGTCCCAGTTCCTATTGATGATGAAGACACTAGGTCCCAGTTCCTATTGATGATGAAGACACTAGTCCCCAGTTCCTCTAGATGATGAAGACACTAGGTCCCAGTTCCTATTTATGATGAAGACACTAGGTCCCAGTTCCTATTGATGATGAAGACACTAGGTCCCAGTTCCTCTAGATGATGAAGACACTAGGTCCCAGTTCCTATTGATGATGAAGACAGTAGGTCCCAGTTCCCCTTGATGATGAAGACACTAGGTCCCAGTTTCTATTGATGATGAAGACACTAGATCCCAGTTACTCTAGATGATGAAGACACTAGGTCCCAGTTCCCCTTGATGATGAAGACACTAGGTCCCAGTTCCTCTTGATGATGAAGACACTAGGTCCCAGTTCCTCTAGATGATGAAGACACTAGGTCCCAGTTCCTATTGATGATGAAGACACTAGTCCCCAGTTCCTCTAGATGATGAAGACACTAGGTCCCAGTTCCTATTGATGATGAAGACACTAGGTCCCAGTTCCCCTTGATGATGAAGACACTAGGTCCCAGTTCCTATTGATGATGAAGACAATAGGTCCCAGTTCCCTTGATGATGAAGACACTAGGTCCCAGTTCCTATTCATGATGAAGACACTAGGTCCCAGTTCCCCTTGATGATGAAGACACTAGGTCCCAGTTCCTATTGATGATGAAGACAATAGGTCCCAGTTCCCTTGATGATGAAGACACTAGGTCCCAGTTCCTATTTATGATGAAGACACAAGGTCCCAGTTCCTATTGATGATGAAGACACTAGGTCCCAGTTCCTCTAGATGATGAAGACACTAGGTCCCAGTTCCTCTAGATGATGAAGACACTAGGTCCCAGTTCCTCTTGATGATGAAGACACTAGGTCCCAGTTCCTATTGATGATGAAGACACTAGGTCCCAGTTCCCCTTGATGATGAAGACACTAGGTCCCAGTTCCTCTTGATGATGAAGACAATAGGTCCCAGTTCCTCTAGATGATGAAGACACTAGGTCCCAGTTCCTCTTGATGATGAAGACACTAGGTCCCAGTTCCTATTGATGATGAAGACACTAGGTCCCAGTTCCCCTTGATGATGAAGACACTAGGTCCCAGTTCCTCTTGATGATGAAGACAATAGGTCCCAGTTCCTCTAGATGATGAAGACACTAGGTCCCAGTTACTCTTGATGATGAAGACACTAGGTCCCAGTTCCCCTTGATGATGAAGACACTAGGCCCCAGTTCCTCTAGATGATGAAGACACTAGGTCCTAGTTCCCCTTGATGATGAAGACACTAGGTCCCAGTTCCTCTAGATGATGAAGACACTAGGTCCCAGTTCCTATTGATGATGAAGACACTAGGTCCCAGTTCCTATTGATGATGAAGACACTAGTCCCCAGTTCCTCTAGATGATGAAGACACTAGGTCCCAGTTCCTATTTATGATGAAGACACTAGGTCCCAGTTCCTATTGATGATGAAGACACTAGGTCCCAGTTCCTCTAGATGATGAAGACACTAGGTCCCAGTTCCTATTGATGATGAAGACAGTAGGTCCCAGTTCCCCTTGATGATGAAGACACTAGGTCCCAGTTTCTATTGATGATGAAGACACTAGGTCCCAGTTACTCTAGATGATGAAGACACTAGGTCCCAGTTCCCCTTGATGATGAAGACACTAGGTCCCAGTTCCTATTGATGATGAAGACACTAGGTCCCAGTTCCTCTAGATGATGAAGACACTAGGTCCTAGTTCCCCTTGATGATGAAGACACTAGGTCCCAGTTCCTCTAGATGATGAAGACACTAGGTCCTAGTTCCCCTTGATGATGAAGACACTAGGTCCCAGTTCCTCTGGATGATGAAGACACTAGGTCCCAGTTCCTATTGATGATGAAGACACTAGGTCCCAGTTCCTGTTGATGATGAAGACACTAGGTCCTAGTTCCCCTTGATGATGAAGACACTAGGTCCTAGTTCTCCTTGATGATGAAGACACTAGGTCCCAGTTCCTATTGATGATGAAGACACTAGGTCCTAGTTCCCCTTGATGATGAAGACACTAGGTCCCAGTTCCTATTGATGATGAAGACACTAGGTCCCAGTTCCTATTGAGGATGAAGACACTAGGTCCTAGTTCCCCTTGATGATGAAGACACTAGGTCCCAGTTCCTATTGATGATGAAGACACTAGGTCCTAGTTCCCCTTGATGATGAAGACACTAGGTCCTAGTTCCCCTTGATGATGAAGACACTAGGTCCCAGTTCCTATTGATGATGAAGACACTAGGTCCCAGTTCCTCTAGATGATGAAGACAATAGGTCCCAGTTCCTATTGATGATGAAGACACTAGGTCCCAGTTCCTCTCGATGATGAAGACACTAGGTCCCAGTTCCCCTTGATGATGAAGACACTAGGTCCCAGTTCCTATTGATGATGAAGACACTAGGTCCCAGTTCCTCTAGATGATGAAGACACTAGGTCCCAGTTCCTATTGATGATGAAGACACTAGGTCCCAGTGCCTCTAGATGATGAAGACAATAGGTCCCAGTTCCTATTGATGATGAAGACACTAGGTCCCAGTTCCTATTGATGATGAAGACACTAGGTCCCAGTTCCTATTGATGATGAAGACACTAGGTCCCAGTGCCTCTAGATGATGAAGACAATAGGTCCCAGTTCCTATTGATGATGAAGACACTAGGTCCCAGTTCCTATTGATGATGAAGACACTAGGTCCCAGTTCCTCTAGATGATGAAGACACTAGGTCCCAGTTCCTCTAGATGATGAAGACACTAGGTCCCTGTTCCTCTAGATGATGAAGACACTAGGTCCCAGTTCCTATTGATGATGAAGACACTAGGTCCCAGTTCCCCTTGATGATGAAGACACTAGTCCCCAGTTCCCCTTGATGATGAAGACACTAGGTCCCAGTTCCTCTAGATGATGAAGACACTAGGTCCCAGTTCCTATTGATGATGAAGACACTAGGTCCCAGTTTCTATTGATGATGAAGACACTAGGTCCCAGTTTCTATTGATGATGAAGACAATAGGTCCCAGTTCCTATTGATGATGAAGACACTAGGTCCCAGTTCCCCTTGATGATGAAGACACTAGGTCCCAGTTCCCCTTGATGATGAAGACACTAGGCCCCAGTTCCTCTAGATGATGAAGACACTAGGTCCTAGTTCCCCTTGATGATGAAGACACTAGGTCCCAGTTCCTCTAGATGATGAAGACACTAGGTCCCAGTTCCTATTGATGATGAAGACACTAGGTCCCAGTTCCTATTGATGATGAAGACACTAGTCCCCAGTTCCTCTAGATGATGAAGACACTAGGTCCCAGTTCCTATTTATGATGAAGACACTAGGTCCCAGTTCCTATTGATGATGAAGACACTAGGTCCCAGTTCCTCTAGATGATGAAGACACTAGGTCCCAGTTCCTATTGATGATGAAGACAGTAGGTCCCAGTTCCCCTTGATGATGAAGACACTAGGTCCCAGTTTCTATTGATGATGAAGACACTAGGTCCCAGTTACTCTAGATGATGAAGACACTAGGTCCCAGTTCCCCTTGATGATGAAGACACTAGGTCCCAGTTCCTATTGATGATGAAGACACTAGGTCCCAGTTCCTCTAGATGATGAAGACACTAGGTCCTAGTTCCCCTTGATGATGAAGACACTAGGTCCCAGTTCCTCTAGATGATGAAGACACTAGGTCCTAGTTCCCCTTGATGATGAAGACACTAGGTCCCAGTTCCTCAGGATGATGAAGACACTAGGTCCCAGTTCCTATTGATGATGAAGACACTAGGTCCCAGTTCCTGTTGATGATGAAGACACTAGGTCCTAGTTCCCCTTGATGATGAAGACACTAGGTCCTAGTTCTCCTTGATGATGAAGACACTAGGTCCCAGTTCCTATTGATGATGAAGACACTAGGTCCTAGTTCCCCTTGATGATGAAGACACTAGGTCCCAGTTCCTATTGATGATGAAGACACTAGGTCCCAGTTCCTATTGAGGATGAAGACACTAGGTCCTAGTTCCCCTTGATGATGAAGACACTAGGTCCCAGTTCCTATTGATGATGAAGACACTAGGTCCTAGTTCCCCTTGATGATGAAGACACTAGGTCCTAGTTCCCCTTGATGATGAAGACACTAGGTCCCAGTTCCTATTGATGATGAAGACACTAGGTCCCAGTTCCTCTTGATGATGAAGACAATAGGTCCCAGTTCCTATTGATGATGAAGACACTAGGTCCCAGTTCCTCTCGATGATGAAGACACTAGGTCCCAGTTCCCCTTGATGATGAAGACACTAGGTCCCAGTTCCTATTGATGATGAAGACACTAGGTCCCAGTTCCTCTAGATGATGAAGACACTAGGTCCCAGTTCCTATTGATGATGAAGACACTAGGTCCCAGTGCCTCTAGATGATGAAGACAATAGGTCCCAGTTCCTATTGATGATGAAGACACTAGGTCCCAGTTCCTATTGATGATGAAGACACTAGGTCCCAGTTCCTATTGATGATGAAGACACTAGGTCCCAGTGCCTCTAGATGATGAAGACAATAGGTCCCAGTTCCTATTGATGATGAAGACACTAGGTCCCAGTTCCTATTGATGATGAAGACACTAGGTCCCAGTTCCTCTAGATGATGAAGACACTAGGTCCCAGTTCCTCTAGATGATGAAGACACTAGGTCCCTGTTCCTCTAGATGATGAAGACACTAGGTCCCAGTTCCTATTGATGATGAAGACACTAGGTCCCAGTTCCCCTTGATGATGAAGACACTAGTCCCCAGTTCCCCTTGATGATGAAGACACTAGGTCCCAGTTCCTCTAGATGATGAAGACACTAGGTCCCAGTTCCTATTGATGATGAAGACACTAGGTCCCAGTTTCTATTGATGATGAAGACACTAGGTCCCAGTTTCTATTGATGATGAAGACAATAGGTCCCAGTTCCTATTGATGATGAAGACACTAGGTCCCAGTTCCCCTTGATGATGAAGACACTAGGTCCCAGTTCCTATTGATGATGAAGACACTAGGTCCCAGTTCCCCTTGATGATGAAGACACTAGGTCCCAGTTCCTATTGATGATGAAGACACTAGGTCTCAGTTCCTCTAGATGATGAAGACACTAGGTCCCAGTTCCCCTTGATGATGAAGACACTAGGTCCCAGTTCCTATTGATGATGAAGACCAAAATAATAATGACATTTCAAATGTCATAGTATGTATATATACAGTGTCGTAACAATGTGCAAATAGTTAAAGTACAAATGGGAAAATAAATCAACATAAATATGGGTTGTATTTACAATGGTGTTTGTTCCTCACTTGTTGCACTTTTCTTGTGGCAACAGGTCACAAATCTTGCTGCTGTGATGGCACACTGGGGTTTTTCACCCAGTAGATAAGGGAGTTTATCAAAATTGGGTTTGTTTTCGAATTCTTTGTGGATCTCTGTTATCTGAGGGAAATATGTGTCTCTAATATGGTCATACATTTGGCAGGAGGTTAGGAAGTGCAGCTCAGTTTCCACCTCATTTTGTGGGCAGTGTTCACATAGCCTGTCTTCTCTTGAGAGCCAGGTCTGCCTACGGCGGCCTTTCTCAACAGCAAGGCTATGCTCACTGAGTCTGTACATAGTCAAAGCTTTCATTAAGTTTGGGTCAGTCACAGTGGTCAGTATGAAAAATGTATGCACTCAGTAACTGTAAGTCACTCTGGATAAGAGCGTCTGCTAAATGACTAAAAATGTAAAAATGTAAATGTCAGGTATTCTGCCACTGTGTACTCTCTGTTTAGGGCCAAATAGCATTCTAGTTTGCTCAGTTGTTTTGTTAATTCTTTCCAATGTGTCAAGTATTCTCTTTTTGTTTTCTCATGATTTGGTTGGGTCTAATTGTGTTGCTGTCCTGGGGCTCTGTGGGGTCTGTTTGTGTTTGTGAACAGAGCCCCAGGACCAGCTTACTTAGGGGACTCTTCTCCAAGTTCATCTCTCTGTAGGTGATGGCTTTGTTATGGAAGGTTTGGGAATCGCTTCCTTTTAAGTGGTTATAGAATTTAACGGCTTTTTTCTGGATTTTGATAATTAGCGGG
>NW_028165755.1:5000-34712 GCF_964263955.1 Coregonus lavaretus
TTACTATGAAGCGGCAGCCGCGGAGATGGACAGCGCATGGGTGCTGAAAGTAGGCTAATTCCAGAAGGCCTAATTAATTTAAAACAGTCTTCATTTTAAATTTATAATATAATAATAATAATAATAATAATAATAATAATAATAATAATAATAAATAAATTAGACTTTAGGCTACTAACAACAAGAGTGTTTTGTGTTGGAGCCTATTTCTTCCTATTCAACAAATAAGAGGTAGACCTACTTTGTTTGACAGACAAAATGATAGTCTACTATCCATAGATTTTGTCAGCCAATTCCTTCAGTCATCACCACGCACTGCTTAAATATCTCAGTGTCAGTGAAGGGCTTATGATGTGTGTTAAGTTAAAAAGGTCTTATTAGGCTTAAACAGTCATTCTACAGTGCTTTTTGAATTTACTTTTAGAAACACGAGTTTGGCCAGTCTTTGGTTTGAGGATCATGCGAGATATGCATGCCTAGTTGGTTAATTTAGCCCAGTCAACACAAATCTATTTTGTAACAACAAAATCATGGAATAAAATACATTGAATTAGAAAATGATCGTTTCCCGAATGAAAAAAAAGTATTCAGACCCCTTGACTTTTTCCCCCATTTTGTTACGTTACAGCCTTATTCTAAAAAAAAGTTTTTCCTCAGCAATACACACACAATACCACATAATGACGAAGGAAAAACAGGTTTTTAGAAAATGTTGCTAATTAATAAAAAACAGGAAAAACCTTATTTACATAAGTATTCAGACCGTTTGCTATGAGACTCGAAATTAAGCTCAGGTGCATCCTGTTTCCATTGATCATCCTTGATGTTTCTACAACTTGATTTGGAGTCCACCTGTGGTAAATTCAATTGATTGGACATGATTTGGAAAGGCACACACCTGTCTATATAAGGTCCCACAGTTGACAGTGCATGTAAGAGCAAAAACCAAGCCATGAGGATGAAGGAATTCTCCGCAGAGCTCCGAGACAGGATTGTGTCGAGGCACAGATCTGGGGAAGGGTACCAAAAAATGTCTGCAGCATTGAAGGTCCACAAGAACACAGTGGCCTCCATCATTCTTAAAAGTTTGGAACCACCTAGACTCTTCCTAGAGCTGGCCGCCCGGCCAAACTGAACAATTGGGGGAGAAGGGCATTAGTCAGGGAGGTGACCAAGAACCCGATGGTCACTGACACAGCTCTAGAGTTCCTCTGTGGAGATGGGAGAACCTTCCAGAAGGACAACCATCTCTGCAGCACTCCACCAATCAGGCCTTTATGGTAGAGAGGCCAGACGGAAGCCACTCCTCAGTAAAAGGCACATGACAGCCCCACTTGGAGTTTGCCAAAAGGCACCTAAAGGACTCTCAGACCATGAGAAACAAGATTATTTGGTCTGATGAAACCAAGATTGAACTCTTTGGCCTGAATGCCAAGCGTCACGTCTGGAGGAAACCTGGCACCATCCCTACGGTGAAGCATGGTGGTGGCAGCATCATGCTGAGTGGATGTTTTTCAGCAGAAGGGACTGGGAGACTAGTCAGGATCGAGGGAAAGATGAACGGAGCAAAGTACAGAGAGATCCTTGATGAAAACCTGCTCCAGAGCGATCCGGACCTCAGACTGGGGCGAAGGTTCACCTTCCAACAGGACAACGACCCTAAGCACACAGCCAAGACAATGCAGGAGTGGCTTTAGGACAAGTCTCTGAATGTCCTTGAGTGGCCCAGCCAGAGCCCGGACTTGAACCCGATCGAACATCTCTGGAGAGACCTGCAAATAGCTGTGCAGCAACGCTCCCCATCCAACCTGACAGAGCTTGAGAGGATCTGCAGAGAAGAATGGGAGAAACTCCCCAAATACAGGTGTGCCAAGCTTGTAGCGTCAAACCCAAGAAGACTTGATGCTGTCATCGCTGCTAAAGATGCTTCAACAAAGTACTGAGTAAAGGGTCTGAATACTTAAGTAAATGTAATATTTCAGTTTTTCTATTTTTAATAAATTAGCAAAGATTTATAAAAACCTGTTTTTGCTTTCTCATTATGGGTTATTGTGTGTAGATTGATGAGGGGGAAAAAAACATTTTAATCAATTTTAGAATAAGACTGTAACGTAACAACATGTGGAAAAAGTCAAGGGGTCTGAAAACTTTCCGAACTAGTAGCTTTTTCTCAAATTCATTGATCAGATACTTCAGTTGTAACTGGTACTGTTGCGCAACATTTTTACAGTTGATTGACAACTTTAGCACTGTTCCAAACTTCCAGACTATCCTCTTTTTTAAATAACGGCCTGTATAGAAAATGAAACCCTCTGGTGCTGCATCATGCGCTCATTCGTTGTCATGCTCTGTTGATGTATTAAAAGATTCTGCTAGTCTCCAGTCATGGGGTGGCAGGTAGCTTAGTGGTTAAGAGCATTGTGCCAGTACCGAAAGGTCGCTGGTTCTAATCCCCGAGCCAACTAGGTGAAAAATCTGTCGATGTGCCCTTGAGCAAGGCACTTAACCCTAATTGCTCCTGTAAGTCGCTCTGGATAAGAGCGTCTGCTAAATGACTAAAATGTAAAATGTAAATGTAACATAATGTAGAATTGCATGAAATATGTTCATAAAAAGGCTATTTTTTCCTCGAAACCGCAAACAACATGATAGATTCATGCAGTGTTTTTATTATAATTAATATATTTTTCACCCCTAGCCTTGTCCGCGGCGGTCTGCGAACCCACAACCTTCTGTCTAATAATAATAATATAATATGCCATTTAGCAGACGCTTTTATCCAAAGCGACTTACAGTCATGTGTGCATACATTTTTTTTTGTGTATGGGTGGTCCCGGGGTTCGAACCCACTACCTTAGCGTTACAAGCGCCGTGCTCTACCAGCTGAGCTACAGAGGACTTTGTCATGCAATGCTTACAAAACAAAGCACCGTTTCTAAAACTGCATATCTACGGCACTGGTCTGTTCTACTGTAGTAAGAGTGAGGGTAAACGGTAGGCATGTCCTCTGCTATCCACTTAATGTTTTAATTATTATTTTGGGAATAGGGGAGGGTCGCTTGTTATATATCTCATGTTTTACTGAAGGGAGGACCATCCATTTTCTTTGCAGAGAGGTCTGATTTTCTCCAGGTATCCCTCATTATAAATAACGTACAGTCCCTAATGACATTCGTCGTTCGATCCTGTTGTTGTTTGTGAAGGTTGGTTGTAGTAAAGGATTGTTTAGATCCTGGACCAATCTAATAGTATTTTCACAGTTAGAGTATAGATTTCGGTTAGAGTTTGACTTTGAACGATGCAGTGTTTGATAAGAGATATGGATGGTATGTTCAGGAGCCTGAGGGTCGTAACAAAGATGGCGGCTGTAGGAGGAGACGTGGTGAAGGCCAAGCCTCTGTGCCAAATTAAACCTTATTCCCTACGTAGTGCACACTTCCCTATGAGCTATGGTCAAAAGTAGTGCACTAAAATGGGGAATAGGGTGCAATTTGGTACGCAGCCCTAGAAGGCCGACAAGTCAGCTTGGGCCTTTTCTTGGTTGTAAGGAGAGCCATACGATTCAACGCCTCACAGAATATGATTGAGGAGTTGAGGGAGCTTCAGTCAGACACTGAATGGGTTTGGGAAACAAAAGAAGCAGCCGTTCCCTTTGCACTTCCCTGTGGCCATATGCCTTTGATGTTTGCAGATCTGTGAGGTGTTGAAAATATGGGGGGGGGGGGAAGCTCCACCACTACACTGCTTATACCTATTCTGCAAACACAGAAGGAGAGATATGGCCAAGGGGAAGGACTGGGGAGTGAATTGGAACTGGCTGCAATACATCATCCAACACGACTGTTTCCCCAAATGGCACCCTATTCCCATAATGCACTACCATATGGGCACTGGTCAAAAGTAGCACACTAGAAAGAGAATAAGGTGTCATTTGGGACGCACTCCATTAGTTCTGGGCAGTGTAAGCCCACTAAGGCTTTGGATTGGGCTCTCCCAGATACATGGAGACAGGGTCTCCAGCAGCAGGCATAATCTGCTGAAGGCCATAACAATGGGGATTATCACACAGTGATTCAATCCAATTAAAATTAAATATCAGGAATGAAAAAAAAAAATGAAAAAAAGACAGCAAAAAGATTAGTTTCCCGTTTTCCGATGGAATGTCGTTAATGATAATAATGTTAATATTCTATAATAATGTTGAATTCTATTATGTATACGTTGTATCTTATTCTAAGAATTATGTAATGAATTAATTTAACTAAAATACTTAATTAAGTGTATCCATTTGTAAATGAAGGGAATAATATCTGGTATATTACACTATGATATGTGTTCTTCCTCGTCTTCTATTGGTTTAATTTGGAAGTAGCCAACTCTTTCTTGTCACCCTTAGCTGGAGATTTATCATTGAAACATTTATCATTGAAACATGTCCGTTAGTGCCTTAATTAATCAATTAACTACAGTGGAAGTCCTCTAAATGATTAATGATTACATTAAATAGAACCATATAAAGAGTCTTCATGTATCATAATGTTAAGTTCCGTTTCTGACAAGCAGAAGGTAATGTCTGCGACCTTTCACCTATTTAGATCATCTGCTATAGAATATAGAATGAGAACTAATATGCTGTAGTGAGACTAGGGAGTGATAGAGGCTTAAAAAATGACTAAAGTGAGGAATCGTGCCATGTGACTGACAAATGCAATACAAAAAACAGATGTACAGAGGTGTATATAGTCTAGCAGTATAATAACTGGCTTTATTGTGGTGGAATTCTCCTTTACATTTTAGTCATTTTAGCAGACGCTCTTATCCAGAGCGACTTACAGTTAGTGAGTGCATACATGTTAGGGGATATTCATATCTCCGTGTTGGGGTGCAGTTAGATAACTGTGTTAATGAATGTCTTTGTCTGTTTGTGTACATAATTGTGAGTGATAGTCTGCATAAGGGTGTGTGTGTGTGTGTTTGTGTGTGTGGACGTGTTTCACTATACAAACAATTATTTTAGCAAACAATTATTTTTTTGGACCAACTGGGGACATTTTGTTGATCCCCACAAGGTCAAATGCTATTTGTAGGTGGTTTAGGGTTAAGGTTAGAATTAGTGTTAGGGTTAGAATTAGGTTTAGGGTTAGTTTTAGGGTTAGGCTTAGGGTTAGGTTTAAGGTACGGGTACGGGTTAGGGGTTAGGGAAAATAGGGACTGGATTGTGTGTTCCCACAAGGTTAGTTGTACAAGACTGTGTGTGTGTGTGTGTGTGTGTGTGTGTGTGTGTGTGTGTATGTGTGTTTGTAGTGGCAGCAGAAGACCGTCAGGGTCAGTATGGAGAATGTAATGTCCTCAAACATCCTGCAGAGGGCAGAGTTTTACCACTTAAAACACATAACAGCAAACCAGGCAATTATGATCCATGCCTGCACATTTGATGCAAGAGGAAACAGAGGGCCCCTGTGTTGCAGTTTCCATGCACTTTGACTGGTGTCATGTAAGGCAGGATATCTTCAATATGGTCTAGAATAATCTCCTTACTGGAAGGAAGAGCACTATCCCACTGTACACAAACTGGTTGAATCAACGTTGTTTACCATGTCATTTCAATGAAATGACGTTGAACCAACATGGAACAGATGCTGAATTTACTTTCTGTGCCCAGTGGGAAGGGCCCGGGTCAAAATTAGTGTGCTACATGCAGAATAGGGTGCCATTTGGGACGGAATCACAATGCCATAAAGACAGTGCTGCTGCTGCCACGGGGGGGGGAGAACCTAATTTGCCTGTCGAGTTCTTTCTATCTACTTTTCTGTGATTTGGTGTGGACGACCTGAGTGAGTGGTTAATTAACACCACCAGCCAATCCCCTTGCTCTGCCTTCACTCACTCACTGGCTCACAGTCTAAAAGGTGCCAGCATAAATAGGCTTGGTTTGCCTCTGTGAACCACTGGTTAGTCATGTAGCCCAGTGGGTTCACAAACTTATTTTGCTTACTGTACCACCAACTGAATTTTGCTCTGCCCGGAGTACCCCTGAAGTACCCCCTTGTGCATTTTACCAGTAGGCCTATGGAATCAAGAGTCTTCTCAAGTATCCCCTGTGGATAGACCAAATACCCCCAGGGGTCCAAGTACCCCAGGTTGGGAACCACTGGGCTAGGTGAAGCTAACGTCTGTGCTTGAATACTCCCTAAAGACCTTCGCTTGAAAAACGAGACAAATATTACTGTTTGTCCCTCTTGAGATGCCGTTGCAACAACATAGCCAGTATCCACTTCTTCAAAATAGTCAGAATTAATCCAAGAAATCTGTAATACATTTGGACCTTTTTGCCGGGGAGATCTTAGTCGCCCAATTTTACAACTAACTAAGATGTTTGGTGCAGTATTTCTCAAGTGAAGAAATTTGCATTAAAACTCATCGCCTCTCTTGATTGACAACAAAACTTAATTGAATAATCCCATCCATAGTTCCCACTCGTACTTGACCAATCACCGACGATAGGGCGAAGACTTCGGCTACCGAACATAGACTTGCCTCAAGAAAAAATGTTGTGTGAAAGAACAGCCGAAAGAAACCCTGCCAAACACCAAAAACGAACAAAAACTTCACAAAATGTCATCATAATATATGCACGAACTGTTTCAACTGGGAAGCATGCGACAGGCTTTACTCACTCACTTTGAGACACACACTCCTACGCACAAACACACTTCCTAAATTGCACTTTTCTAGGAATGTTGAATGGACCAACCCATCTGGACAACCCCACTATTTGCTTTATTACTGTTCAATTATTATAGTTGTGGTTGATAGCTAGTTTTCCTTTGAAACATTTGATCCAGAAATAAACCCAGTAGGTATTAACAGAATTGATTTCCAGTAGAATGGAGAAGTGCTGGTAGATTTATAGTATTGTCTGGGACCTTTTTGCGCAGTGCAGTAAATTACCCCCTGGCTGATTCACCCCCTCTCCCCCACTGTCTTACCCCTAGCCCCCCTCACCCCCACGGTCCAATGGGAGCACCTGATCCTCTCACCGCCAGCTGCCCCTCTACCCTAATTGGTCTTATGATTAGAGTCACCAATGGGGTGGTCTCCTCTCCTCTCCTCTCCTCTCCTCTCCTCTCCTCTCCTCTCCTCTCCTCTCCTCTCCTCTCCTCTCCTCTCCTCTCCTCTCCTCTCCTCTCCTCTCCCCTCTCTTCCCTCCCCTTCCCTTCCCTCTCCTCTCCTCTCCTCTCCTCTCCTCTCCTCTCCTCTCCTCTCCTCTCCTCTCCTCTCTTCCCTCCCCTTCCCTTCCCTCTCCTCTCTTCCCTCCCCTCCCCTCTCCTCTCCTCTCTCCCCTCTCATTTCTGAGAGCTCCCATCAAAAGGCACTCAAACCCCCAACCAGGAACATCCCTCTGCCATTTAAACAGCCTTAAATTCACCTGCATGGACTATAAGGGGAGAGGGAAGAGTCTGAGATATAATGGACTAAATGAGAGGGGTGGTTAAAGGGATAAGAGTTAAAGACTTTGAATAATGAAGCACCTACTGTGAGACTACTACCACTACACTGTGGAGACTTGCTCTCGACGCTGCAATGGTTCCCTGGGCTTCTAAATCCAGAGCCCCAGAACACACACACACACACACACACACACACACACACACACTTCAGAGCCTGTAGAGCTCGTTAATATGGTTAATTAATCCTCCATCACCCTTCCATCCCAGCGGACAGTCTCTCTCCACCCCAAATGGCATCGTATTCCCTCTATAGTGCACTACCTTTGACCAAGCAAGGCCCACAGCGCTCTGGTCAACATACTGTTAGTGCACTATGTGAGGAACAGGGGGTCAGTTAGTATGCAACTCTCTGCGTCCCAAATAGCGCCCTCTTCCCTTTATAGTGCACTACTTTAGACCAGGGCCCTATGGGCTCCAGTGCACTATCTAGGCTAGGGAGTAGGGTGTTAATATGGGACGCGTCCTCTCTTTCGCTCATTGATCAGAATCCCTCTGCGTCTAAAAGCTTTCATCCCCAGTGGGAATTACATCCCTTGTTAGAGCTGTAACTCCCTGTGTAATCCATGATCTTGGCTCGGGTTCCAAACATCATATTACTATAGCTTTAAATCTCAGTCTCTCACAAAAGAGTCACACAGCAAGCTACATCTCTGGTAGCCGCATTAACTGATAGACACACAGCAAGCTACATCTCTGGTAGCCGCATTAACTGATAGACACACAGCAAGCTACATCTCTGGTAGCCGCATTAACTGATAGACACACAGCAAGCTACATCTCTGGTAGCTGCATTAACTGATAGTCACACAGCAAGCTACATCTCTGGTAGCTGCATTAACTGATAGACACACAGCAAGCTACATCTCTGGTAGCCGCATTAACTGATAGTCACACAGCAAGCTACATCTCTGGTAGCTGCATTAACTGATAGTCACACAGCAAGCTACATCTCTGGTAGCCGCATTAACTGATAAGTCACACAGCAAGCTACATCTCTGGTAGCTGCATTAACTGATAGACACACAGCAAGCTACATCTCTGGTAGCCGCATTAACTGATAGACACACAGCAAGCTACATCTCTGGTAGCCGCATTAACTGATAGACACACAGCAAGCTACATCTCTGGTAGCCGCATTAACTGATAGACACACAGCAAGCTACATCTCTGGTAGCTGCATTAACTGATAGACACACAGCAAGCTACATCTCTGGTAGCCGCATTAACTGATAGACACACAGCAAGCTACATCTCTGGTAGCCGCATTAACTGATAGTCACACAGCAAGCTACATCTCTGGTAGCTGCATTAACTGATAGACACACAGCAAGCTACATCTCTGGTAGCCGCATTACCTGATAGACACACAGCAAGCTACATGTCTGGTAGCTGCATTAACTGATAGACACACAGCAAGCTACATCTCTGGTAGCCGCATTAACTGATAGACACACAGCAAGCTACATCTCTGGTAGCTACATTAACTGATAGTCACACAGCAAGCTACATCTCTGGTAGCTGCATTAACTGATAGTCACACAGCAAGCTACATCTCTGGTAGCCGCATTAACTGATAAGTCACACAGCAAGCTACATCTCTGGTAGCTGCATTAACTGATAGACACACAGCAAGCTACATCTCTGGTAGCTGCATTAACTGATAGTCACACAGCAAGCTACATCTCTGGTAGCTGCATTAACTGATAGTCACACAGCAAGCTACATCTCTGGTAGCTGCATTAACTGATAGTCACACAGCAAGCTACATCTCTGGTAGCTGCATTAACTGATAGTCACACAGCAAGCTACATCTCTGGTAGCCGCATTAACTGATAGACACACAGCAAGCTACATCTCTGGTAGCTACATTAACTGATAGTCACACAGCAAGCTACATCTCTGGTAGCTGCATTAACTGATAGTCACACAGCAAGCTACATCTCTGGTAGCCGCATTAACTGATAAGTCACACAGCAAGCTACATCTCTGGTAGCTGCATTAACTGATAGACACACAGCAAGCTACATCTCTGGTAGCCGCATTAACTGATAGACACACAGCAAGCTACATCTCTGGTAGCTGCATTAACTGATAGACACACAGCAAGCTACATCTCTGGTAGCCGCATTAACTGATAGACACACAGCAAGCTACATCTCTGGTAGCTGCATTAACTGATAGACACACAGCAAGCTACATCTCTGGTAGCCGCATTAACTGATTGGGATAGTTGATCATTATTAGCATTTGTGCCGCCACCGCTCCACCAAGGGTTAACATACTTAAGTCGATTGTTTCTTAGACAAATACATTGACTATGCAGTGGAGAACATATCGTAGTCTAGCATATACAGCATGTTCTTAAAGAATGGGGATTAAGCTGTGAGGGAGAGTGGCCTGCAAAACTGTGTCGGCAGTCTCGGTTGTCTCACGTGTGCACGCAGGCACACACACACACACACACACACACACACACTCACACACACACACACACACACACACACACACACACACACGTCTTTAGGGTGGTGAAGTTGTGTCATGTCGTCCCCTGATGTGTCCAGTGTGCTGCCTGTCAGCACAGATCTCATCAGCAGGAGTATGGATTGTTCTGGTCCAGAGAGGAGAGCCGTCTTGATCCTGTCTCTCTCTACACCAGAATCTCTCATTTTAGATATGCAGCTATTTAAAATCAATACCAGTGATCCGATCAACGTCCATGTCATCTACATTTAACACACAGCTAGAATTAGACTGGAACTCTGTCTGTACCTGCTGCATTTCTGCTACAATCAATCAATACAACTGCAAAACTGGTCAAACATGATATTCCTGGCTATCAATACCACACGCACAGTTAGGAACACAACACATTTTTCTTGGTAATGAGAATGAAATTGTGGTTAAAAAAAGGGGGGGGAAAAAACTCTCGACTTAATCATTCCCTTTGAGATACTATATTGATAGGCCAGCAGGTACAAAATGAGACCTCCTCAAAATCAATCGCTTAACTGCTTAATAGTTTGTCCTTCTGTATTAAAAGCTGACAATACAAAAAGCCTACGGAGCAAGAAGGCCTGCGGCTGTATCGATACCCGTGAACATTGTTATCTGGTCCTCTGTAGCTCAGCTGGTAGAGCACGGCGCTTGTAACGCCAAGGTAGTGGGTTCGATCCCCGGGACCACCCATACACAAAAATGTATGCACGCACGACTGTAAGTCGCTTTGGATAAAAGCGTCTGCTAAATGGCATATTATTATTATTATTATTATTATTATTATTATTATCTGAAAATGACAAATCTCATCCCCAAACTGCATGCTTTGCATCGGACTCCAATACTGATAGCTGTGTTAATCACAATACCGCTAGCTGTGTTAATGACAATACTGCTAGCTGTGTTAATGACAATACTGCTAGCTGTGTTAATGACAATACTGCTAGCTGTGTTAATGACAATACTGTTAGCTGTGTTAATACTGCTAGCTGTGTTAATGACAATACTGTTAGCTGTGTTAATGACAATACTGCTAGCTGTGTTAATGATAATACTGCTAGCTGTGTTAATGACAATACTGTTAGCTGTGTTAATGACAATACTGCTAGCTGTGTTAATGATAATACTGCTAGCTGTGTTAATGACAATACTGTTAGCTGTGTTAATGATAATACTGATAGCTGTGTTAATGACAATACTGTTAGCTGTGTTAATGACAATACTGCTAGCTGTGTTAATGACAATACTGCTAGCTGTGTTAATGACAATACTGTTAGCTGTGTTAATACTGCTAGCTGTGTTAATGACAATACTGTTAGCTGTGTTAATGACAATACTGCTAGCTGTGTTAATGACAATACTGCTAGCTGTGTTAATGACAATACTGCTAGCTGTGTTAATACTGCTAGCGGTGTTAATGACAATACTGCTAGCTGTGTTAATACTGCTAGCTGTGTTAATGACAATACTGTTAGCTGTGTTAATACTGCTAGCTGTGTTAATGACAATACTGTTAGCTGTGTTAATACTGCTAGCTGTGTTAATGACAATACTGTTAGCTGTGTTAATACTGCTAGCTGTGTTAATGACAATACTGTTAGCTGTGTTAATGACAATACTGCTAGCTGTGTTAATGACAATACTGTTAGCTGTGTTAATACTGCTAGCTGTGTTAATGACAATACTGTTAGCTGTGTTAATACTGCTAGCTGTGTTAATGACAATACTGTTAGCTGTGTTAATGACAATACTGTTAGCTGTGTTAATGACAATACTGCTAGCTGTGTTAATGACAATACTGCTAGCTGTGTTAATGACAATACTGCTAGCTGTGTTAATACTGATAGCTGTGTTAATGACAATACCGCTAGCTGTCTTAATATTCAAATTCAGATTGCTACCGCAATGTACAGTATTAGCATTACTGTTTTGTTGATTGTTTCAAGTTTTAATGTCACGTGCAGAAGTACAGTGAAATGCCTTTCTTGCAAACTCAAAACCCAACAATGCAATAATCATTAATAATGTAATACTAGAAGAAAGACTAGATAAGTAAGAATAAATATTAAGAACACTATAAGTAAGTAAGCATACTATATACAGGGTCAGTTCCAATACCATATTTACAATGTGCAGGAAATCTTGAATGATGGAGGTAGATGTGTATATGGGTATGGTGAGTCGGCATCAGAATTGATGATAATCCTTGATCAGTATATCTCAATCCACATTTGATACCTAATTTCTGCTAACAATGTTCTGATCCGATAGCAACATTGTACAGCACCATGAAATATCACCTCTGCATGTGTGTTCTGCATATTTCCGCTGCATTTTTCTCGGACTATCCATGACACACATAACACATTTTGTTATTATCTTTTTGACTACATAATGTAGAGAAAAACACTTTTTTCAAATATTGTGTAGACACAGGTATGGCACTGGAGGTATTGAATATGAAGGTGGTTTTAATGTATTACTGTATTATTCTTGTGACAGTTCTTTGCCCAGTCCACCATGCAGTCAGTTCTTTACCCAGTCCACCATGAAGTCAGTTCTTTACCCAGTCCACCATGCAGTCAGTTCTTTACCCAGTCCACCATGCAGTCAGTTCTTTACCCAGTCCACCATGCAGTCAGTTCTTTACCCAGTCCACCATGCAGTCAGTTCTTTACCCAGTCCACCATGCAGTCAGTTCTTTACCCAGTCCACCATGCAGTCAGTTCTTTACCCAGTCCACCATGCAGTCAGTTCTTTACCCAGTCCACCATGCAGTCAGTTCTTTACCCAGTCCACCATGCAGTCAGTTCTTTACCCAGTCCACCATGCAGTCAGTTCTTTACCCAGTCCACCATGCAGTCAGTTCTTTACCCAGTCCACCATGCAGTCAGTTCTTTACCCAGTCCACCATGCAGTCAGTTCTTTACCCAGTCCACCATGCAGTCAGTTCTTTACCCAGCTCATGCAGCCTTTTATCTCCTTTCCTCTCTCTATTCCGTCCAGTGAATGTGCTACATATCATCATGTGGTATTAGCAGGCCTTGTGTGAGGTATTAGTGGATGGCATTGACCAGTTGGACCTCATAAAAAAAGTCAGTCTGGTTCAGAAGCTGTACTGAGCCGAGCCGAGTCAAACTAAGCTGAACTGACCTGAGCCAATCCAAACTGAACTGAGCCGAGCCAAACCAAGCTGAACTGAGTCGAGCCAAACCAAGCTGTACTGAGCCAAGCCAAACCAAGCTGTACTGAGCAGAGCCAAACTGTACTGAGCCGAGCCAAACCAAGCTGAACTGAGCTGAGCCGAGCCAAACCAAGCTGAGCCGAGCCAAACCAAGCTATACAGCGCTGAGCCGAGCCAAACAAAGCTGAACTGAGCCGAGCCAAACCAAGCTGTACTGAGCCGAGCCAAACCAGGTTGTACTGAACCGAGCCGAACCAAGCTGTACTGAGCCGAGCCAAACCAAGCTTTACTGAGCCAAGCCAAGTCGGACCAAGCTGTACTGTGCCGAGCCGAACCAAGCTGTACTGAGCCAAGCCGATTACGTATTGTTGTAGAAAGGGACAATGTGACAGGAGTACTGTATATCCAAGCTAGCACGGTTTGGTTCAGGTGTTCAGATCGGCATGATAGTGTGAAAGGGGCCTATGGCAGAGGACAATACAGGGATTAGAGAGACACTGGTCTTTGTATAGTACAGTATAGGCAACATATCATTTCTGGTTGTTTAGATTCCAGGTCAGGGGGTGCTGGCTGGTTGTCTGTAGTGTTGTCTCCAGATGGAGCAGCCATTACAAAAAATTACATGTCAGATTTGCAGTTTCACATGTGAAATAGCTGTTTTCACATGTTGAGCTTAAAATTTAAATTGAAACCATTTTGTCACATGTATGAAATGTAGAGTTCACATGTTAACGCCACCTTTACACGTGAGAAGAAAAACATGTTTTCTAAAACAGTCACGTCAAAATCGGATATGCAGTTTCACATGTAAAAAACAATCATGTAATGTGTGGTGAAAAGGTGGCGTTAACATGTTGCAGTAGCAATGTTTCCACATATGGAATTGCAAATACCATTCTGTAAAAAAGGTAACTTAGCCTACCTGAGTATAATGATTAAAAAGTGTGTTAAAAATAATAACGTAGTATTTCTGAGCCATCCATTCGGCATTTTACTGCCGCCGGCGCACGCCTCTCTTCTTCTTACGTTGGTCAGTGACCGTTGGACGAAACCCAGTGAAAAGAACAGAGAAACTAGCGCTCCGTGTCTCCTTATGTATTATCGTTAACATGTTAAAATTAGCGCTGACAGATGTAATCCGTTTAGCACTTTATCGCATTGTCTGAAAGCGTTCAAAATACACTAAAAACATCAAAATACATAATCTATACAGCTAAACACATCAAAATACATAATATTTTCAGTTTACTTTGGACAAAATCAAAAACGGCAATATTCTTGTAATGCTTTTTGTATAAAAAGTCTTAAAATTACAGCTCAATTTGAGCAAATTATGAATTAGCGATTAATCGTGATTAATCACAGAAAACCAAGTTTTTTTCCCACGTCTTCTTCTCACGTGATTTTTTTCATGTTTTTTTTTTGGTTGTTGTAAGGGAACTTATAGGCTATGCATTATTAATGTATAAAATATAATAAATCCATCAAATTGTTCAACAGACCTGGTGCCAAATTGATGAGTGAATCTTGTCCAGCCTCAGTTTTCACTTACAGGGCCAACGTAACGCCACATGGGCTATTAAACAAGCAGCAGTGATGAACATAGCTAACGCTCTTCAGTAGTCACCCTTGGACACCTGCTCTTGACTTGAACTGCTGTCTTTCTGCTTAGCTTCAGTGTTGTATCTGACAGCTGTCATGTCATGTGATCTCTGCAGTCATATAATAGCTCATAGATAGCACAGAGACACGCAATCCCATGCTTTGCTTAGTGGGCTGTTTTCCTCCCTGTGTGTGTGTGTGTGTGTGTGTACAGTGTGTGTGTGTGTGTGTGTGTACAGTGTGTGTGTGTGTGTGTGTGTGTGTGTGTGTACAGTGTCAGTGAGGTGAGCTCTATAATAACTACAGTACGAGAGCCGTTGTGAATGCGTAATTTGCGTCCCAAATAACGCCCTATCCTCTTTTGACCAGAGCTCTATAGACCCCGGTCAAAAGTAGTGCACTAAATAGGTAACAGGGTACCATTTGGGACTAAGCCCCTGTTGTGATTGCGTAATTTGCCTTTGCCTCACTATCACGTTGTGTTGGGATCCTGGGATTCTATTCAAATGTGCTGAGCAGGATATGAAAATCCAACCATGATGTTTGTGTACGTAGGCACACGCACGCAGGCGTGCACACCATACACACTAACACACTCAGCCCCCCCCCCCGCAAACACACACACACACACACACACACACACAGGTGAGCAGGATATGAAACACATTACTCTGTTGTACTGCGTGTGAATCTCCCACTGTCATGTTAGAGCTGGACACACACACACACACACAGACACACACACACACACACAGACACGCACACACCCATACAAGCACTCCCATGCATGCAGCATACACACACACACTGTACAGTGTGTTACTTAACAGAGGGTATTCCAAGGGCTGAACGGAACATCGTTAAGCGGCATAAAGCCAACATCAAAGACAATCCAAATGCACAGAGATCTTTGGCCAACATCAAAGACAATCCAAATGCACAGAGATCTTTGGACAACATCAAAGACAATCCAAATGCACAGAGATCTTTGGCCAACATCAAAGACAATCCAAATGCACAGAGATCTTTGGACAACATCAAAGACAATCCAAATGCACAGAGATCTTTGGCCAACATCAAAGACAATCCAAATGCACAGAGATCTTTGGACAACATCAAAGACAATCCAAATGCACAGAGATCTTTGGACAACATCAAAGACAATCCAAATGCACAGAGATCTTTGGCCAACATCAAAGACAATCCAAATGCACAGAGATCTTTGGCCAACATCAAAGACAATCCAAATGCACAGAGATCTTTGGACACAGGTCCGTTCATGCGTTTTCCCATCGAATGTCTTACTGTCACAGTGGCTTGTAGCGTACCTCTCCACAGCACACGGTAAATAATATGATGGGTCATTCCAACAGTTCAACCCACCCATATTGCTCAGCGGTGACTTTTGTTCCTTGTCCATTGCGGTATTGGCCTCAGTATAGCCCATAATCACTCTAGCCACATGCTTAGTATGTCATGGTACGTACATGCTGCATACAGAGCAGGAGCATGGGTGCAGGCTTTGAGGTCACAGGTATCTGTAGGAATAATAACCTAGTAATGTTTCTAGTTGTGCTATTAGCTATACTGTCCATCACGTTAACGTTACACCGGTGTCCTTGTTTATCTAATTCTCGTGACCTTGGCCAACTCACCCCCTGCCTCTGTCCCTCCACTCCTCCATCTTCCCACCATCCTCCACCTTCCTCACCTTCCCCCATCCCCCACCTTCTTCATCTTCCCTACCTTCCCCCCATCCCCCACCTTCCTCACCTTCTCTACCTTCCCCCATCCCCCCTACCTTCCCCCCCCCCCCCCCTTCCCCCACCTTCCCCCCCCCCCCACCTCCCCCCCATCCCCCCCCACCCCCACCTTCCCCCCCCCCCCCACCTTCCCCCCCCTTCCCCCCACCCCCCCATGTAATAAGCAGCGGCAGGGCAGCTCTCCTTACGTCAGTGTGTCTGTACGTCAGCAACATTGGACCTCTACGGGACCTCTAGTGCTCCTCACTTCTGCATTATATTCAGACCCCATCTCCTCCTACCTACTGTGCTCATTAGAGGTGACAGCAGCGGTCCCACTGTGGGCCACAAAGTGCACAACACAAGGTGCTGCATTCAATTAGGAACTCTACTTGTAGTTCTGACAATGAGGGATAGTACAGTAGGAGGATACAGCATTCTGGAATACAATCTGACTGTAGACTGTGGGCTGTAGACTGTGGGCTGTGGGCTGTAGACTGTGGGCTGTAGACTGTGGGCTGTAGACTGTGGGCTGTAGACTGTGGGCTGTAGACTGTGGGCTGTAGACTGTGGGCTGTAGACTGTAGACTGTGGGCTGTAGACTGTGGGCTGTAGACTGTGGGCTGTAGACTGTGGGCTGTAGACTGTGGGCTGTAGACTGTGGGCTGTGGGCTGTAGACTGTGGGCTGTGGGCTGTAGACTGTGGGCTGTGGGCTGTGGGCTGTAGACTGTGGGCTGTAGACTGTGGGCTGTAGACTGTGGGCTGTAGACTGTGGGCTGTGGGCTGTAGACTGTGGGCTGTAGACTGTGGGCTGTAGACTGTGGGCTGTGGGCTGTAGACTGTGGGCTGTAGACTGTGGGCTGTAGACTGTGGGCTGTAGACTGTGGGCTGTAGACTGTGGGCTGTAGACTGTGGACTGTAGACTGTGGGCTGTAGACTGTGGGCTGTAGACTGTGGGCTGTAGACTGTGGGCTGTAGACTGTGGGCTGTAGACTGTGGGCTGTAGACTGTGAGCTGTAGACTGTGGGCTGTAGACTGTGGGCTGTAGACTGTGGGCTGTAGACTGTGGGCTGTAGACTGTGGGCTGTAGACTGTGGGCTGTAGACTGTGGGCTGTGGGCTGTGGGCTGTAGACTGTAGACTGTGGGCTGTAGACTGTGGGCTGTAGACTGTGGGCTGTAGACTGTGGGCTGTAGACTGTGGGCTGTAGACTGTGAGCTGTAGACTGTGGGCTGTAGACTGTGGGCTGTAGACTGTGAGCTGTAGACTGTGGGCTGTAGACTGTGGGCTGTAGACTGTAGACTGTGGGCTGTAGACTGTGGGCTGTAGACTGTGGGCTGTAGACTGTGGGCTGTAGACTGTGAGCTGTAGACTGTGGGCTGTAGACTGTGGGCTGTAGACTGTAGACTGTGGGCTGTAGACTGTGAGCTGTAGACTGTGGGCTGTAGACTGTGGGCTGTAGACTGTGGGCTGTAGACTGTAGACTGTGGGCTGTAGACTGTGAGCTGTAGACTGTGGGCTGTAGACTGTGGGCTGTAGACTGTAGACTGTGGGCTGTAGACTGTGGGCTGTAGACTGTGGGCTGTAGACTGTGGGCTGTAGACTGTGGGCTGTAGACTGTAGACTGTGGGCTGTAGACTGTGGGCTGTAGACTGTAGACTGTAGACTGTGAGCTGTAGACTGTAGACTGTGAGCTGTAGACTGTGAGCAGGGGTTTGGTGCAGTGCACAATTTACATTTTATATTGATTACGTCTGTATTCCTTGTGGGAAACAAATATTGAGCATCATGACTAAAGAGGAGCGGAGTGCCTGGGTTTAAGATTCCCTCCTCTCCACTGGACTTCTCATATCTGCAGAGCAAGGAGGTTATAAAGGTCACGTCGGTTGCCTCCCAAATGACACCCTATATAGTGCAAGGGAATAGGGTATCATTTGGGATGTAGACTTTTGAGATTTAATCACCTTGAATTGGCCTCTTAGAAAAAGGTTATACTGCTCCTGCTTTGGCTTATTGAACGACAGGCTCTCTTTCAAATAAACCTTCTGCTTTGGCTTATTGAACGACAGGCTCTCTTTCAAATAAACCTTCCGCTTTGGCTTAAAATGTCCTGCATATTTTCTGCTTGTCCCAAGAAAGCTCTTGTAGAAAACTGACATTTTTGGATACATGTGTTTTTCGGCTGACTTTGCAGAGGTGCCCAGTGGAGTGGCTGTATGCTCTCCTAGTGGGTAATAGATGACTCATACAGTGGGGGAAAAAGTATTTAGTCAGCCACCAATTGTGCAAGTTCTCCCACTTAAAAAGATGAGAGAGGCCTGTAATTTTCATCATAGGTACACGTCAACTATGACAGACAAAATGAGAAAAGAAAATCCAGAAAATCACATTGTAGGATTTTTTATGAATTTATTTGCAAATTATGGTGGAAAATAAGTATTTGGTCAATAACAAAAGTTTCTCAATACTTTGTTATATACCCTTTGTTGGCAATGACACAGGTCAAACGTTTTCTGTAAGTCTTCACAAGGTTTTCACACACTGTTGCTGGTATTTTGGCCCATTCCTCCATGCAGATCTCCTCTAGAGCAGTGATGTTTTGGGGCTGTCGCTGGGCAACACGGACTTTCAACTCCCTCCAAAGATTTTCTATGGGGTTGAGATCTGGAGACTGGCTAGGCCACTCCAGGACCTTGAAATGCTTCTTACGAAGCCACTCCTTCGTTGCCCGGGCGGTGTGTTTGGGATCATTGTCATGCTGAAAGACCCAGCCACGTTAACAGCCCCAAAGCATGATGTTTCCACCCCCATGCGTCACAGTAGGTATGGTGTTCTTTGGATGCAACTCAGCATTCTTTGTCCTCCTAACACGATGAGTTGAGTTTTTACCAAAAAGTTCTATTTTGGTTTCATCTGACCATATGACATTCTCCCAATCCTCTTCTGGATCATCCAAATGCACTCTAGCAAACTTCAGACGGGCCTGGACATGTACTGGCTTAAGCAGGGGGACACGTCTGGCACTGCAGAATTTGAGTCCCTGGCGGCGTAGTGTGTTACTGATGGTAGGCTTTGTTACTTTGGTCCCAGCTCTCTGCAGGTCATTCACTAGGTCCCCCCGTGTGGTTCTGGGATTTTTGCTCACCGTTCTGGTGATCATTTTGACCCCACGGGGTGAGATCTTGCGTGGAGCCCCAGATCAAGGGAGATTATCAGTGGTCTTGTATGTCTTCCATTTCCTAATAATTGCTCCCACAGTTGATTTCTTCAAACCAAGCTGCTTACCTATTGCAGATTCAGTCTTCCCAGCCTGGTGCAGGTCTACAATTTTGTTTCTGGTGTCCTTTGACAGCTCTTTGGTCTTGGCCATAGTGGAGTTTGGAGTGTGACTGTTTGAGGTTGTAGACAGGTGTCTTTTATACTGATAACAAGTTCAAACAGGTGCCATTAATACAGGTAACGAGTGGAGGACAGAGGAGCCTCTTAAAAGAAGAAGTTACAGGTCTGTGAGAGCCAGAAATCTTGCTTGTTTGTAGGTGACCAAATACTTATTTTCCACCATAATTTGCAAATAAATTCATAAAAAATCCTACAAATGTGATTTTCTGGATTTTTTTCCCCTCAATTTGTCTGTCATAGTTGACATGTACCTATGATGAAAATTACAGGCCTCTCTCATCTTTTTAAGTGGGAGAACTTGCACAATCGGTGGCTGACTAAATACTTTTTTTCCCCACTGTACATGGAGCCAGACACACACACACACACACTTTCAAAGCTGTAGTGACACATACAGTACAGGCCCTAAAGCATGTTATAAGACTCAGCTCAGCTACCAATCAATGTGAGTTTCACAGTCTCATGTACAAGGCAGCATGTTTGAGTATTAAAGTCTCAAGACCTATCACAACATGATGACATAATAGGATTTTCCCCCTAATTAACATAAAAAGGCATCAAGTGCGAAGGAATAGGAGGTTGTTATTTGTTTAAAATGTCCCAGTTCTTCCAAAACATAATATTCTGCCACATGCATGCTAGACATGCACCTTAGCCCCACAAACACACACACACACACACACACACACACACACGCTGCACCCTAGCCTATTGCTGTGAGATAAGCGAATAAAGATTAGCTTGCAAGTGCCAAGTGAAAGGTCTTTATTTTGGAGGCCCAACCTCGGCACTAAATCACATAGAGACAAAGGCTGCGTCCCAAACACCACTCTATTCCCTACACAGTGCACTCCTTTTGATCAGGGTGCCATTTACATTTTAGTCATTTAGCAGACGCTCTTATCCAGAGCGACTTACAGTTAGTGAGTGCATACATTTTTCATACTGCCCCCCCCCCCCGTGGGAAACGAACCCACAACCCTGGTGTCGCAAACGCCATGCTCTACCAACTGAGCTACAGGGGTCGTAGTCAACAACAGGAGGAGCACAGGGACGATTGGGTCAAACCTATATTTACTGTCATGAATAAATCAGAAATATCATTCAGAACACCACAAACGACCAACACCTTCTTTTATGCTGCGTCATTTTCCCACAAGTAAATATTTAACTAACCGAGAAAGATATTTATCGCAGCCCATCATGACATAACACATTTATGCACTTCTATTCCTAGTTGGAATACTTGACTTGACAAAAGTGCAGGCACTAATGTGTAAATGTAGTGCACAGAGTGAAAC
This sequence comes from Coregonus lavaretus, assembly GCF_964263955.1. Taxonomy (NCBI): domain Eukaryota; kingdom Metazoa; phylum Chordata; class Actinopteri; order Salmoniformes; family Salmonidae; genus Coregonus; species Coregonus lavaretus. The sequence goes on from NW_028165755.1 coordinate 26,239, forward strand.
TGGATTAGGCTACTGGGTATCTGGGAATATGCAGCATCGCATTATGTTCTCTGCACAGAGTGAAACTGGATTAGACTACTGGGTATCTGGGAATATGCAGCATCGCATTATGTTCTCTGCACAGAGTGAAACTGGATTAGACTACTGGGTATCTGGGAATATGCAGCATCGCATTATGTTCTCTTCACAGAGTGAAACTGGATTAGGCTACTGGGTATCTGGGAATATGCAGCATCGCATTATGTTCTCTGCACAGAGTGAAACTGGATTAGACTACTGGGTATCTGGGAATATGCAGCATCGCATTATGTTCTCTGCACAGAGTAACTGGATTAGGCTACTGGGTATCTGGGAATATGCAGCATCGCATTATGTTCTCTGCACAAAGTGAAACTGGATTAGGCTACTGGGTATCTGGGAATATGCAGCATCGCATTATGTTCTCTGCACAGAGTGAAACTGGATTAGGCTACTGGGTATCTGGGAATATGCAGCATCGCATTATGTTCTCTGCACAAAGTGAAACTGGATTAGGCTACTGGGTATCTGGGAATATGCAGCATCGCATTATGTTCTCTTCACAGAGTGAAACTGGATTAGACTACTGGGTATCTGGGAATATGCAGCATCGCATTATGTTCTCTGCACAAAGTGAAACTGGATTAGGCTACTGGGTATCTGGGAATATGCAGCATCGCATTATGTTCTCTTCACAGAGTGAACCTGGATTAGACTACTGGGTATCTGGGAATATGCAGCATCGCATTATGTTCTCTGCACAGAGTGAAACTGGATTAGGCTACTGGGTATCTGGGAATATGCAGCATCGCATTATGTTCTCTTCACCTACACAATCATTGAAATTAACATTTCTGCAGACACAGTGTTACAAATACAAGCTTGATGGAGATGATCACTCTGTATAAATGTACTCTATTTAACACGTCGCTTCTGCATCGCTTGCTGTTCGGGGTTTTAGACTGGGTTTCTGTATAGCACTTTGTGGCATCTGCTGATGTAAAAAAGGGCTTTATAAATACATTAGATTGATTTGGAAATTAAGCAATTTTTTTGCTAATGGTTTGGTGGGAAGTCAAAATGAAATTGAAAATTATTTTTGTTGCATATAACATACACAGCATTGAAGATTTTCTCCTGGTCAATCTGATTTTGTGCATGTACCTACAGCATAACCTACTGGTGTTACAATCTGTATGCATGAACCAACATACATTTTTCACAATTCCTGACATTTAATCCTAGTACAAATTCCCTGTCTTAGGTCAGTTAGGATCACCACTTTATTTTAAGAATGTGAAATGTCAGAATAATAGTAGAGAGAATGATTTATTTCAGCTTTTATTTCTTTCATCACATTCCCAGTGGGTCAGAAGTTTACATACACTCAATTAGTATTTGGTAGCATTGCCTTTAAATTGTTTAACTTGGGTCAAACTTTTCGGGTAGCCTTCCAGAAGCTTCCCACAATAAGTTGGGTGAATTTTGGCCCATTCCTCCTGACAGAGCTGGTGTAACTGAGTCAGGTTTGTAGGCCTCCTTGCTCGCACACGCTTTTTCAGTTCTGCCCACAAATGTTCTATAGGATTGAGGTCAGGGCTTTGTGATGGCCACTCCAATATCTTGACTTTGTTGTCCTTAAGCCATTTTGCCACAACTTTGGAAGTATGCTTGGGGTCATTGTCCATTTAGAAGACCCATTTGCGACCAAGCTTTAACTTCCTGACTGATGTCTTGAGATGTTGCTTCAATATATCCACATAATTTTCCTTCCTCATGATGCCATCTATTTTGTGAAGTGCACCAGTCCCTCCTGCAGCGAAGCACCCCCACTGCATGATGCTGCCACCCCCGTGCTTCACGTTGGGATGGTGTTCTTTGGCTTGCAAGATCCCCCTTTTTCCTCCAAACATAACAATGGTCATTATGGCCAAACAGTTCTATTTTTGTTTCATCAGACCAGAGGACATTTCTCCAAAAAGTACGATCTTTGTCCCCATGTGCAGTTGCAAACTGTAGTCTGGCTTTTTTATGGCGGTTTTGGAGCAGTGGCTTCTTCCTTGCTGAGCGGTCTTTCAGGTTATGTCGATATAGGACTCGTTTTACTGTGGATATAGATACTTTTGTACCTGTTTCCTCCAGCATCTTCACAAGGTCCTTTGCTGTTGTTCTGGGATTGATTTGCACTTTTTGCACCAAAGTACGTTCATCTCTAGGAGACAGAACGCGTCTCCTTCCTGAGCTGTATGACAGCTGCGTGGTCCCATGGTGTTTATACTTGCGTACTATTGTTTGTACAGATGAACGTGGTACCTTCAGGCATTTGGAAATTGCTCCCAAGGATGAACCAGACTTGTGGGGGTCTACAATTTTCTTTCTGAGGTCTTGGCTGATTTCTTTTGATTTTCCCATGATGTCAAGCAAAGAGGCACTGAGTTTGAAGGTAGGCCTTGAAATACATCCACAGGTACACCTCCAATTGACTAAAATGATGTCAATTAGCCTATCAGAAGCTTGTAAAGCCATGACATCGTTTTCTGGAATTTTCCAAGCTTTTTAAAGGCACAGTCAACTTAGTGTATGTAAACTTCTGACCCACTGGAATTGTGATACAGTGAATTATAAGTGAAATAATCTGCCTGTAAACAATTGTTGGAAAAATGACTTGTGTCATGCACAAAGTAGATGTCCTAACCGACTTGCCAAAGCTATAGTTTGTTAACAAGAAATGTGTGGAGTGGTTGAAAAACGAGTTTTAATGACTCCAACCTAAGTGTACGTAAACTTCTGACTTCAACTGTATGTTCATTTACAGACACAGCAGAGACATGATCACTCAGCCGCTGTATTCAACGCTCATTGCAATTTGAGCTCCTATTGCTATGCTATAGCCTAGGGTTCATTCTTGATTTGTTGGGATGTCAAAATGAAAGGTTTTAGTGAAAAAATGTATTTGTTTGCATACAGCTTTTAATGGTGTTTTTTGTGTCTGTTTGTGTTACAATCTGCATGAGCACACTGATGATGCAGGCTTACAATCTGTTCATTTACAGGCGTAGTCTATTCCCCATTATTCTCCCTGCACATCTTCTCTAATCAAACTGAGTGAGTAAGAGCAGGCTGCCTGATCCATTGCAGACTAAACACTTCCTTGTCCGCAGAGCAGAGCCCGCCTCCACCCTAATACAGTACAATATAGCGTTACTTTGCAGTGTTCTGTCCTGTAGTAAACATCCATCGGCCTGCCTATTTTGTTGCCGTGGGCTTGATTGACGGTAAATCCATGCAATCGTAGGGATTGGTGGAACTGCATTTAAAGAGAAGCACATTGACAAGTGTAAAGAAACTTGTTTAAATCACCAAGGCACGTGCCAAGCAAAGACTAGCCTTTCTGGCCTGAAATCAATATAATCAGTGTCAAAATATTTGTTTGGCTTATAGAATGATGCAATTACTGTCCACCCTGATTTATATATAAAATGTATTTATTAGAAATGTTACAAGATTAAATACATCTCTTGAGATGCACCATAGGTAGCCTAGTGGTTAGAGGTCAGCCAGCGACCAGAGCGTTGCCAGTTCGAATCCCAGGTCCAATGGGATAAATCTGGTGGGAAGTGAGCTGGCAATTGGAGGGTTGCTGGTCTCAAATCTTAGACGCCATTTGCCTTGAGCAAGGCACTTAACCCCCCACAACAGCAGCTCCCCTGGCGCTCAGTGTGGCAGCCCCCGGCACCTCTCCAAAACCTGTCTGTGTATGTACAGGTAAATGCCAAAATAACAGAAACACTTGAGTAAATTAGGGATACAAAGTATATTGAAAACAGGTGTGGTTCCTGATTTAATTAAGCCATTAACATCACATCGTGCTTAGGGTCATGTATAGAAATTCCCAGTTGCCCATTATTTTGGCTACCATGGCTAGAAGAGATATCAGTGACTTTGAAAGAGGGGTCTCAAAGGAGCATAGGGAGTCTAAAGGATGGGTGTGTGTCAGTCACCAGCTTTCAACCCAATTGAACACTTATGGGAGATTCTGGATCGGCGCCTGAGACAGCGTTTTCCATCACCATCAACAAAACACCAAATGATGGAATTTCTCATGGAAGAATGGTGTCGCATCCCTCCAATAGAGTTGCAGACACTTGTAGAATCTATGCCAAGGCGCATTGAAGCTGTTCTGGCGGCTCGTGGTGACCCAACGCCCTATTAAAACACTTTTTTGGCAGTTACCTGTATGTGTTGCCGTGTTCAAAACAACTAGAAACTCTAGCTCCGACTGGGAAAATCGTTTTGAATGGTCACCCAACTCGGAATTCCAAGTCGGAAATTCTGGCATCCTTCTAATGGTGCTTTCAAGACAACTGGGAACTCTGAAAAAACGAGGTCAAATCATGACGCCAGGGACCTTCAAGTCGGAGCTCTAGAAAGAGGCACGAGTTCTCGGCTTGGAATTCCTGCGTTGGATGAACATCCAAAACTATTTTTCCCCAGTCGGAGCTATTTCGAGCTATGCTGAGTTTCCACTTGTCGTGAACTCACTGTTGGAAGTCTGAGATTTCCGGGTTCCCAGCTGTATTGAAGGCGGCATATAACTGACTTTCCAACCTAAAGATCACTGACATAATGATTCGACCTAGTTTTCTTCTGAGTTCCCAGTTGTCTTGAAAGCACCATATTCTTTCGGAAGGGTTGGGTTAAAGGTGGAAGTCAAATTCCGGTTTTACCTTGTGTGCAATTGACCAATAAAGATGTTAATCTCTATTTCAAGAATGTCTAAATGGAGAAAACTCTAGCCCTATAAAAAGTTGTGTATCAATTTAACCTTTTTGTTTCTTGAAAATAATTTATTGCTGATATGATAGATAAGGTCCGCAAGCGATGCGTGTTGATTTTCAGACCAAGCGTCAGAGCTCTTAACAAAACTCGCCTTGGTCCAATTACTCATGTGTAATGTAATGGCTCTGAGTGTCATGATCTATACACACCTGTGTCTTATAAAGTCATCATGACATTATGTCATATTGCAGGTTTTAGTGTGCAGCTTTGAAAGATATTAATTTGATTTTCAGTTAAATCATTAGACTATGACCTCAATGGCTCAATAATGATGCTGAGGCATGGGGTTGTCGACCCTGTAACCACCTACAGTGGGAATGACGCGTGATGCTTTTCACGTAGCTACTCCACCCAAGCGTTGCTCTATACCAGGCAGACCTGTCACTGTCGCGGGGCTGTTGTGAAGAAAACCGAATCGTACTGGTAGAGAGGGGAAGCCATCCAGTGCCTGCCGTTGCAGTGCGGCTGCTTTATCCGTTATTTTCCTAAAAGGATTTCATCCATACATTGTAAGGACCAGTACACCGAATAAGGTGAATACATATGGATTTCATGTGATTTGTTTTAGTTAGAGAGAGAAGCCAGTGTGTTGTGCCGCTGCGGACTACAATTAGCGAGAGCATACACTACCACTCGTTTATCTAGCTACTAAATTAGCTACCTGGCTAGGCTAACCAAACGACATTTTCCAAATACAATTGTTGTCATGTTGATTAACCAACGGTCGAGGAGATCAAAGCACTTGGCATGGCTTGTTGACAGTGGCGCTAGGAGACTGAGTGTTGCTGTTATATAGCCAGGACAGCTTGCTTCACCGGCAGTAACAAAATGTCGGCGACGGTTCCTTCGAACCGAAGGTAGCTGTTAACTGTCTGTCGCAAGAAATCATACCAAAGACGCCCATAAACTTACGAAAGCATGGCGTTTGAATGATGGCATAATAGCTCTACTCAGTTCCAGCAGTGTGTGTGGAAGGTGTTACCCCCAGAGTCAAGCACCTGTCTCACTCAGCTGGAGACTGTCTGACGTCGGCGTTGTTGCTCATGTCAGCTGGTCTAGCGCTAACGGTACGCTAGGGAATTGCGGTTGCTAGCTAATATAGCTAGCTATCTGGCTGGCCGCATATTTCAGGCAGCAACGAATGAAAACACAAACTTTACCTGTCATGTTTTAGCGTGCTACTTGTATACAGATACTGATTTGGTAAGTGACATTGTAGCTACATAAACGTATTAGCTAGTAAATATAGCCTCGTCGTAAGAACAGGTTAGCTAACGTTAGCTAGCTAATATGATAACGTTAGATGTTGTAGGGCTAACGTTAGCAAGCTGGCTAAAATTATACACAGCCAGCTGTTTAGATCACTATGAGCTAGTGATGTTTGATCGGGGATCTTTTCTAGATAGCTAGTTAAGTCTAGCGAACTACATCCATCACCGACCTGTATGAATATAGATGGCCAGGCAGGCAGCATCAAGCAGATAGCTACCAGCCCTGTTGGGGGTTGTCTTGTAGCCACGGTAACGTTATAAGCTAGCTAGTTAGGTTACATTGAGGACAGACCTCTATTCTGCTAGGTTACAAGAGTCTAGACGGGACTTGTGATTGTGACCTTTTGACTTTGGTTTGGTGTGTATGTGAACTTGAAGGGTTGTCTTACTACTGTGCTATTCTCCACCCCTTTTCCTGATATCAACTTCAGGGTCATACATCATTGCCTGTGACTCCCTGTCATTTCCTTTTTTGCCAGCCTTGCGTTATAAATGATCACACAGGACGAATTCACATACAATACACATATTTTAGTTAAACGTCATCATTATTTTGTAAACTCTATGTGACATCACACAGAAATGAATGAACTCTTAGAGGTGTGGCATGTGTAGAGGTTACATGGTAATGACAGCTGTATTTATTGTCACACAAGCAGAATGAACCACCAAGGGGGAAAGCAACCATTTAACTTTTGCTTAGATTATTTGAGATTGAACTGGTGACAAAGCACTGAAAACCAAAAGAATAGCCGACATTATACACATTTCGAAAGTAAGCATCCCATTTTAATCCATTCTGTGCTGTGTCTTCAACAACATCTTAATGCATAACCTTGGAGACTTTTGTTAGCCCCCTCTGCAAAGTTTGTTAAGCAAAGACGTTGGTACTCACAGTTGCAGAATGATTTTGTTTGTATTTTGTGTAAGCCCTTTAGCCACAGTAAGGGAGTTGTCATGTTTCATTTTTCAATCTCTTAAATAAGAAAACAAAGGTTGACCTTCACAGCAGGAATATAGACTGGGGAGCATCAGATGAGCAATGTCTCCAAAATAGGCTGCTTTGATTTGTTTAATTGACATCTCAGTATGACTGACTAAGTATGTTTGTCCTTAAGCAAAGACAAACATTGGCATTAGAATGGCCCCACTGAAGAGCTCAGTGACTTTCAACGTGGCACCGTCATAGGATGCCACCTTGGTTGGGTTAAATGCGGAAGACACATTGCAGTTGAAGACGTTCAGTTGTACAGCTGACTAGGTATCTCCTTTCTTTTCCAACAAGTCAGTTCGTCAAATTTCTGCCATGCTAGAGCTGCCCCGGTCAACTCTAAGTGCTGTTATTGTTAAGTGGAAATGTCTAGGAGCAACAACGTGTCAGCCGCAAAGTGGTAGGCCACACAAGCTCACAGAACGGGACCGCCGAGTGCTGATGCGCGTAGCACGTAAAAATCGTCTTTCCTCGGTTGCAACACTCACTACCGAGTTCCAAACTGCCTCTGGAAGCAACGTCAGCACAATAACTGTTTGTCGGGAGCTTCATGAAATGGGTTTCCTTGGCCAAGCAGCCGCACACAAGCCTAAGATCACCATGCGCAATGCCAAGCGTCGGCTGGAGTGGTGTAAAGCTCGCCGCCATTGGACTCTGGAGCAGTGGAAACGCATTGTCTGGAGTGATGAATCACGTTTCATCCTCTGGGTTTGGCGGATGCCAGGAGAATGCTACCTGCCCGAATACATAGTGCCAACTGTAAAGTTTGGTGGAGGAGGAATAATGGTCTGGGGCTGTTTTTCATGGTTCGGGCTAGGCCCCTCAGTTTCAGTGAAGGGTAGTCGTAACGCTACAGCATACAATGACATTCTAGACGATTCTAGGCTTCCAACTTTGTGGAAACAGTTTGGGGAAGGCCCTTTTACTGTTTCTGCATGACAATGCCACTGTGCACAAAGTGAGGTCCATACAGAAATGGTTTGTCGAGATCGGTGTGGATCAACTCGACTGGCCTGCACAGAGACCTGACCTCAACCCCATCGAACACCTTTGGGATGAATTGGAACGCCAACTGCGAGCCAGGCCTAATCGCCCCCAACATCCGTGCCCGACCTCACTAATGCTCTTGTGGCTGAATGGAAGCAATTCCCCGCAGCAATGTTCCAACATCTAGTGGAAAGCCTTCCCAGAAGAGTGGAGGCTGTTATAGCAGCAAAGGGGGGGGGGGGACCAACTCCATATGAATGGCCATGATTTTGGAATGAGATGTTCGACGAGCAGATGTCCACATACCTTTGGTCATGTAGTGTACATGTGTATATATGTGTTTGTGTGTGTTTCATAGCCTATATAAT
>NW_028165754.1:0-25847 GCF_964263955.1 Coregonus lavaretus
TTAACTTTGGGAAAATGGGGTGCAATGTTTACAAAAATGGCAATAATGATAGGAATATCACTTGTAGTAATGGGAGTAGTGTTTTGTTGTATACTACCTCTGTTAAAATCACTTTTGATTCAAACCACAGTAAAACAAATGACTGTACAGACAATTGTTACTAGTTCAGCCAAAGAAATACACCCAGTTCAGGGAGCTCCAGGACAGTATGTTAATAAATATGGGAAATCTTGTATTGTTAAAGGAGGACCAATGGACTGTCCATTTGGGAATCCTGAATGTTGTTCCTGGGGGTGGATGGGCCTGCCATGGTTACAAAGCCCAACAGGAAAAATGGGGAGGTTAATTTAGAGGAAAACCTTGCAGACTTGTATCCAATACCTGACTGGGCTATGGGTCCTAATCAGGATGGGTCAAGTAATGAGGAAGATATATTGGTTTAAATATATGCGTGTGAAGTGAAACCACATATGGCAAGGCTAAGAATAAGTAAATGCACATGCTTACATTCATTTTAAAATTAATCTTTGTATTATTTGGGACATTATTGGAATGTCCCATAGGGGGGATTATATAGGATTATTTTATGTATCATTATGGCACATGTAGGGAGATGCCAAAGGTAAAATATAATAAACATGTTTGATATTTTATAATTCAGATACATGCTTAAATAAGGAATATAGACATGTAGTATATGCTGTTTTTTAAATGAATGCATGTGTTCTTTCACAGAGGCTCTCAAACAGTGTGCATTACATTAGTTTTTTAAGAAGGGGCCTAAGCCACGCAGCCAATAGAATGATAGAATGAGAGGCTTCATATAGAAAAAAAAGCATTCATGACATTTTGGAGTGGACATTGTGTGACAGCTGGACGTTGAAAAAGAAGGGTGGGGCAGAACTAAAATAAGTTAGGAATGTATGCATGTTTTTTTCATTTGTGTGTATATAAGAGATCTCTAAGCCAGAGAGAGACAGTTGTTCCATGGAGCAAACTCGGCTTTTGTTATGCAATAAAGTCTAATTCTTGAATTCACAAGCTCCGGTGTCTTGAGAGATATTTTTGAGTTGATTATCTATTAGTCAAATATTTCTACCACAACACATATACAACACCCATAAAGAAACAGTAATAAAACAAAGACCAATCAAACAAACCAGGGATGGTAAGAGAAGGGAATGTTTGGGAACGGGGTCCAAGTAATGAAAATAAACAAAAGGTCCCTCCTCTTCTACACACCTAATCCTTCCTAACATACTCTAAGCCTTAACCAGCTCTCCTACCTGTTACCACAAATACAGGGGTGACACCCCCCCCCCCCCCCCCCCCCCCGGTTACCCTAGTGTATAAAACAGTGGATTATCTACGTGTGAATGTACACCCATGGACAGAACTACCTTTCCCTTCTCCAGGACCCAGGTAGGGTGGAACACAAACAAAGATAAATCAAAACAACCAATAACCAAATCCTCAGCCAAACAACCAAACAAAAAGTGCCCCCTCTCTCTCACACGACAAACAGTTTATATGCTCTAGTCAATCAGTCACTCAACCACAGCTGCCAGGACTCCGGACCGAAGCCACGCCCACCATCGTCAGCCGCAACTCGGCACACCTGAAATAACCAGAACACACCAACAGAACAACCACTCTGAACCACACACACACTACAAAGGAAGATTGGGAGAAAGAAAAACATGTCACACGTAACACCTGCAAGGAAACACATGCCGTCATCATTGCTTTGCATAAAAAGGGCTTCACAGGCAAGGATATTGCTGCTAGTAAGATTGCACCTAAATCAATCATTTATCAGATTATCAAGAACTTCAAGGACAGAGGTTCAATTGCTGTGAAGAAGGCGTAAGGGCGCACAAGAAAGTCCAGCAAGCGCCAGGACCGTCTCCTAAAGTTGATTCAGCTGCGGGATTGGGGCACCACCAGTGCAGAGCTTGCTCAGGAATGGCAGCAGGCGGGTGTGAGTGCATCTGCACGCACAGTGAGGCAAAGACTTGTGGAGGATGGCCTGGTGTCAAGAAGGGCAGCAAAGAAGCCACTTCTCTTCAGGAAAAACATCAGGGACAGACTGATATTCTGAAAAAGGTACAGGGATTGGACTGCTGAGGACTGGGGTAAAGTCATTTTCTCTGATGAATCCCCTTTCCGATTGTTTGGGGCATCCAGAAAACACCTTGTCCGGAGAAGACAAGGTGAGCTCTACCATCAGTCCTGTGTCTTGCCAACAGTAAAGCATCCTGAGACCATTAATGTGTGGGGTTGCTTCTCGGGCAAGGGAGTGGGCTCATTCACAATTTTGCCTAAGAACAGAGCCATGAATAAAAAATGGTACCAACACATCCTCCGAGAGCAACTTCTCCCAACCATCCAAGAACAGTTTGGTGACAAACAATGCCTTTTCCAGCATGATGGAGCACCTTGTCATAAGGCAAAAGTGATAACTAAGTGGCTCGGGGAACAAAACATCGACATTTTGGGTCCATGGCCAGGAAACTCCCCAGACCTTAATCCCGTTGAGAATTTGTGGTCGATCCTCAAGAGGCGGGTGGACAAACAAAACCCCACAAATTCTGACAAACTCCAAGCATTGATTATGCGAGAATGGGCTGCCATCAGTCAGGATGTGGCCCAGAAGTTAATTGACAGCATGCCAAGGCGGATTGCAGAGGTCTTGAAAAAGAAGGGTCAACACTGCAAATATTGACTCTTTGCATAAACTTAATGTAATTGTCAATAAAAGCCTTTGACACATATGGAATGCTTGTAATTATACTTCAGTATACCATAGTAACATCTGACAAAAATATCTCATAACACTGAAGCAGCGAACTTTGTGAAGACCAATACTTGTGTCATTCTCAAAACTTTTGACCACGACTGTACACTACATGACCAACAGTATGTGGACACCTGCTCGTTGAACCTCTCATTCCAAAATCATTGGCATTAATATGGATGTGGTCCCCCCTTTGCTGCTATAACAGCCTCCACTCTTCTGGGAAGGCTTTCCACTAGATGTTGGAACAATGCTGCGGGAACTTGCTTCCATTAAGCCACAAGAGCATTAGTGAGGTCGGGCACTGATGTTGGGCGATTAGGCCTCATTCCAATTCATCCCAAAGGTGTTCAATGGGTTTGAGGTCAGGGTTCTGTGCAGGCCAGTCAAGTTCTTCCACACCGATCTCGACAAACCATTTCTGTATGGACCTCGCTTTGTGCACAGGGGCATTGTCATGCTGAAACAGGAAAGGGCCTTCCCCAATCTGTTGCCACAAAGTTGGAAGCACAGAATCGTCTAGAATGTCATTGTATGCTGTAGCATTAAGATTTCACTTCACTGGAACTAAGGGGCCTAGCCCTAACCATGGAAAACAGCCCCAGACCATTATTCCTACTCTACCAAACTTTACAGTTTGCACTATGCATTTGGGCAGGTAGTGTTCTCCTGCCATCCGCCAAACCCAGATTTGTCTGACGGACTGCCAGATGGTGAAGTGTGATTCATTACTCCAGAGAACGCATTTCCACTGCTCCAGAGTCCAATGACGGCGAGCTTTACGCCACTCCGGCCGACGCTTGGCATTGCACATGGTGATCGTAGGCTTGTGTGCGGCTGCTTGGCCATGGAAACCCATTTCATGAAGCTCCCGACGAACAGCTCTTGTGCTGACGTTGCTTCCAGATGCAGTCTGGAACTCGGTAGTGAGTTTTGCAACCGAGGACAGACTATTTTTACGCACTACGCACTTCAGAAGAACTGACTTGTTGGAACGGTGGCATCCTATGACGGTGCCACGTTGAAAGTCACTGAGCTCTTCAGTAAACCTATTCTACTGTCAATGTTTGTCTATGGAGATTGCATGGCTGTGTGCTCGATTTTATACACCCCTACCACTAATTTGAAGGGGTGTCCACGTACTTTTGTATAGTGTACATTACCAGCAAAAATATTGTAATCAGATTACAGATGCTTTTGAAAGAAATGTATGATTACTTCTTGGATTACTTTTAAATTCAGAAAGGATATTTGCGAAGAAGAAAAAAAGACTGACACCTTTCTGTTTTCTCAATGACATTCAATTCAGCATTGAAAACGGCGCAAGTTTAAGTTTGTTGCACCTGAGTGAGTCTGATCACAAGTCAGGAAAGCCAGAAAAAATATCCATATTTCAACCTACAGTGCAGTCGGAAAGTATTCAGACCCCTTGACTTTTTCCACATTGTTACATAAGTATTCAGATCCTTACTCAGTACTTTGTTGAAGCACCTATGGCAGCGATTACAGCCTCAAATCTTCTTGGGTATGACGCTACAAGCTTGGCACCTGTATTTGGGGAGTTTGTCCCATTCTTCTCTGGAGATCCTCTCAAGCTCTGTCAGATTGGAAGGGGAGCATTGCTGCACAGCTATTTTCAGGTCTCTCCAGAGATGTTCGATAGGGTTCAAATCCGGGCTCTGGCTGGGCCACTCAAGGACATTCAGAGACTTGTCCTGAAGCCACTCCTGCGTTGTCTTGGCTGTGTGCTTAGAGTCGTTGTCCTGTTGGAAGGTGAACCTTCACCCCAGTCTGAGGTCCTGAGCACTCTGGAGCAGGTTTTCATCAAGGATCTCTTTGAACTTTGCTCTGTTCATCTTTCCCTCGATCCTGACTAGTCTCCCAGTCCCTGCCACTGAAAAACATCCCCACAGCATGATGCTGCCACCACCATGCTTCACCGTGGGGATGGTGCCAGATTTCCTCCAGACGTGATGCTTGACATTCAGGCCACATAGTTCAATCTTGGTTTCATCAGACCAGAGAATCTTGTTTCTCATGGTCTGTGAGTCCTTTAGGTGCCTTTTTGGCAAACTCCAAGCGGGCTGTCATGTGCCTTTTACTGAGGAGTGGCTTCTGTCTGGCCATAAAGGCCTGATTGGTGGAGTGCTGCAGAGATGGTTGTCATTCTGGAAGGTTCTCCCATCTCCACAGAGGAACTCTGGAGCTCTGTCAGAGTGGCCATCGGGTTCCTGGTTACCTCCCTGACCAAGGCCCTTCTCCCCCGATTGCTCAGTTTGGCCGGGCGGCCAGCCCCGAGAAGAGTCTTGGTTGTTACAAACTTCTTCCATTTAAGAATGATGGAGGGAACTGTGTTCTTGGGGACCTTCAATGCTGCAGACATTTTTTGGTACTGTTCCCCATATCTGTGCCTCGACACAATCCTGTCTCGGAGCTCTACGGACAATTCCTTCGACCTCATGGCTTGGTTTTTGCTCTGACATGCACTGTCAACTGTGGGACCTTATATAGACAGGTGTGTGCCTTTCCAAATCATGTCCAATCAATTGAATTGACCACAGGTGGATTCCTATCAAGTTGTAGAAACATCTCAAGGATGATCAATGGAAACAGGATGCACCTGAGCTAAATTTCAAGTCTTTTAGCAAAGGGTCTGAATGCTTATGGAAATAAGGTATCTGTTTTATATTTTGAATACATTTGAAAAAAAATCTAAAAACCTGTTTTCGCTTTGTCATTATGGGGTATTGTGTGTAGATTGATGAGGAAAATAATTAATTTAATCCATTTTAGAATAAGGCTGTAACGTAACAAAATGTGGAAAAAGCCTTGCCACCGTGATATATAGGCCTAAGGCCGAGACAATAAGAAGTCAGTGGCAAAATAAATTCAACCACATCTTTGTTTCATCACAAAACCAGAGAGCATCCTCTGTACGGTGAAGTCCACAAAGCATATTGCATGTAACAAACAGTTACATGACCTACAAGCAAGTTAATGTTTCCGACATTTTCGGACTACTAAACAATTATTGATTTAGAACCATGGAGAGTTACCGCAAGTCGCAAAGAAAACAGGAGCTGCGTCCACTATTCCAGTACCATTTCGACTTCAACATTTCAACATCATCAAATCACCTATGCTTAGTCTAATACAGTGACAAATCAAATATCCATGGTTCTGATTTCTCTCTCTCTGTGTGTGTGTGTGTGTGTGTGTGTGTGTGTGTGTGTGTGTGTGTGTGTGTGTGTGCGCGTGCACGTGCGCTCCTCGTCCCTCAGGGGGTCTCCTGCACTGGACTCAGACCTCCTCAGAGACCTCAGCCTCCCTGGCAGTGGAGATCAGCTCCTACGTTCTGCTGGCTTCCCTCAGTGCCTCCCCTCTGTCTACCACTGACCTGGGCTATGCCTCCCGCATCGTCAGGTGGCTGGTGAGGCAGCAGAACGCCTACGGAGGCTTCTCCTCCACACAGGTATACTTCCAAAACACCTCTGGTCCGAAATGGCACCCTGTGCTGTGCACTAGTAATGAGGCATTATTACCTTGACTTTTACCAGATCACAGGCATGTGTGTGCTTCTTGTCATGTCAAGCCTGATGAGTCTAACTTCCACTGAAATGGAGCCTAGAAATCATAATGGATGGAAATGGGAAATAGTCACTCTAGTAACTGATCAATGTAAAAATCGACCCTTTTTGTAAATGGGGTATTTTCTTTAATTTTACTGTATTCTGTTGGTGTGGGTGTTTAGGACACAGTGGTGGCCCTCCAGGCCCTAGCTCTCTATTCCACCAGGGTGTTCAGTAGAGAGGGCACCAGCACAGTGACAGTACAGTCTCCCAGTGGGGGACAGCACCTCTTTGATGTGAACCAAAACAACAAGCTGCTCTACCAGGAGAGGGCGATGCAGGACACAGAATGGAAGTACAGTGTGGAAGTGAAGGGCAGTGCTTGCACTTGTGCCTCAGTGCTGCTCAGTGAAAACACTCCTCACAATCCCATGGTGTAAAATACAGTTTTATATATTACTGTGAAGAAACATTTTAGAAGCTTTGTCTGGCTTCTAGTTTATGAAATGTAAAACAAACAAAAATAAAGCATATAAAATGTATATTTTTAGACAACATTGTTTCCCTGCCTTCTTCTTCCCTCTTTCCCAGGTGGCGCTCCACTACAACATCCCTACTCCTACTGACAGCACAACGCTCAGCATCAAGGTGAAGCCAGAGGTCGACTGCAACAGCAACTCTGAGACCCAGAGTCACACTGAAACTCCAGTCTCAGTAAGAATGAATGCACATTTGCATTCACAGAAGCATTCTTTGAATTAGTTTATCATTGACACTCCAAAGTCTTATTTTGGAGCATGTGTTACAGAATGGATTTGACTCAAATCACTTGGTTTCATTATACCTATGTATAGGTTATTTAACTTCTAATTTGTAGTTTGGCTTGGATCAGTAATAAAACATATATCGTCTTTCTATGGCTAAAATAATCAAAGTATCCATTCATTTGATTATTACAAGCACTTGTCAAAATCAAACTTTGATATCAGGCATCTCTTTGCTTTCACAGATATCATGGAAAGGAGCTGACCACCAATATGATTATAGTGGATTTGAAAATTCTGTCTGGGTTTCCCCCAGACCCAGACTCTTTGTGGAGGGTGAGTTTTTGTGATAACATACGTTTATAGTGTTACCTGTGACCTTTTTCCATGTAGTTCTTGCCTCTTTCATCTGTGAACCTTTCTGAAACTGAATGTTTTTGTCCATGCAATATGAATAATCAGTGAATGGCACTTCTAGTGGATCGTGTTTTCCTAAAGATGACCATGTGTTAATGTACTTGACATGGGTGAGACCAAACCATCCATCAGATTGAAACAGTGTACATAGTACTCGCAATGGAATTAATTTAAAATAATATATATATTTTGATGTACTTGAGGTGACATATCTCTACTCTGAAATTATTTGTGTAGAATGTGCTTGAGTCAGCAAAACTGAAATTACACTTCTGCTTGGAGGGTTTAAATAAGTGTAATCAAAATGTTTGTTTTTTCTCCCAACAGTGTCGTGGAAATACTTATAATAATAATAATAATAATAATAATATGCCTTCTCAAAGATATCTCTCAGACACTGGATCTTGTGAGTTCAGAATATACTTTATTACAAAGTAACAAGCCGAGCTGGTCCGCGGAGCAACTGCCAGTCCCAGACTTGAAGTGCTCTTTTTATACAGCTTCATCTTTTCATATCATATCGGAACCCCCTCTTTATCCAAACAGCCACTCTCCCTTGACCTTGAGCCACTATGGTTTCTTTGTCTAGCCTCTTACCTGTCTATGCCCATGTCTGCTTGGTTTCCCGTCCTCTTGCCTGACTCTATTGGTGGCGTGATAAAGACAGTTCCTTTAAAAATAATATACATACAGTGAGGGAAAAAAGTATTTGATCCCCTGCTGATTTTGTACGTTTGCCCACTGACAAAGACATGATCAGTCTATAATTTTAATGGTAGGTTTATTTGAACAGTGAGAGACAGAATAACAACAAAAAAATCCAGAAAAACGCATGTCAAAAATCTTATAAATTGATTTGCATTTTAATGAGGGAAATAAGTATTTGACCCCCTCTCAATCAGAAAGATTTCTGGCTCCCAGGTGTCTTTTATACAGGTAACGAGCTGAGATTAGGAGCACACTCTTAAAGGGAGTGCTCCTAATCTCAGTTTGTTACCTGTTTAAAAGACACCTGTCCACAGAAGCAATCAATCAATCAGATTCCAAACTCTCGACCATGGCCAAGACCAAAGAGCTCTCCAAGGATGTCAGGGACAAGAATGTAGACCTACACAAGGCTGGAATGGGCTACAAGACCATCGCCAAGCAGCTTGGTGAGAAGGTGACAACAGTTGGTGCGATTATTTGCAAATGGAAGAAACACAAAAGAACTGTCAATCTCCCTCAGCCTGGGGCTCCATGCAAGATCTCACCTCGTAGTGTTGCAATGATCATGAGAACGGTGAGGAATCAGCCCAGAAGTACACAGGAGGATCTTGTCAATGATCTCAAGGCAGCTGGGACCATAGTCACCAAGAAAACAATTGGTAACACACTACGCCGTGAAGGACGGAAATCCTGCACCGCCCGCAAGGTCCCCCTGCTCAAGAAAGCACATATACAGGCCCGTCTGAAGTTTGCCAATTAACATCTGAATGATTCAGAGGAGAACTGGGTGAAAGTGTTGTGGTCAGATGAGACCAAAATCGAGCTCTTTGCCATCAACTCAACTCGCCGTGTTTGGAGGAGGAGGAATGCTGCCTATGACCCCAAGAACTCCATCCCCACCGTCAAACATGGAGGTGGAAACATTATGCTTTGGGGGTGTTTTTCTGCTAAGGGGACAGGACAACTTCACCGCATCAAAGGGACGATGGACGGGGCCATGTATCGTCAAATCTTGGGTGAGAACCTCCTTCCCTCAGCCAGGGCATTGAAAATGGGTCGTGGATGGGTATTCCAGCATGACAATGACCCAAAACACACACGGCCAAGGCAACAAAGGAGTGGCTCAAGAAGAAGCACATTAAGGTCCTGGAGTGGCCTAGCCAGTCTCCAGACCTTAATCCCATAGAAAATATGTGGAGGAAGCTGAAGGTTCGAGTTGCCAAACGTCAGCCTCGAAACCTTAATGACATGGAGAAGATATGCAAAGAGGAGTGGGACAAAATTCCTCCTGAGATGTGTGCAAACCTGGTGGCCAACTACAAGAAACGTCTGACCTCTGTGATTGCCAACAAGGGTTTTGCTACTAAGTACTAAGTCATGTTTTGCAGAGGGGTCAAATACTTATTTCCCTCATTAAAATGCAAATCAATTTATAACATTTTTGACATGCATTTTTCTGGATTTTTTTGTTGTTATTCTGTCTCTCACTGTTCAAATAAACCAACCATTAAAATTATAGACTGGTCATGTCTTTGTCAGTGGGCAAACGTACAAAATCAGCAGGGGATCAAATACTTTTTTCCCTCACTGTACACACCTGATGATAATTATATAGTACACTGATTACTGCAGTCACAATGTGGTTGTCCAGTCATGCATCTGGATTACAAAATATGTTTCATAATATGTTTCATACATCATATGTTTCAAAATATGTTTAATACATCATAGACAGGTGTAGTCACTAATCCTCTTTTAAACCCATAATGATTCTGCTTATTGTTAAATTATTTTATAATATATGTAATGGAAAAATTCCTATAATAGTTACCATCACTATTCCAACCTTTCAACCACACCCAGGACATCATACAGGAGCTCCCAGTACAGAATCTAAAGCCTGCGGTGGTCAAGATCTACGACTACTACCAGCCAGGTAAGTTTATATCTAACCTTCCCCAAGATGTATTTTTCCCTCTTCTTTTTAGTAACATTTAGTTAACTTGTGTTCATTTACTGAGACTTGCCTGTCTTATGGTTTTATTCAGGTGACCAGTCAGGGACAACATATGTCTTCCCTTGCAAGTAGGGGTTACTAGCTGGTGAGCTATTTTAAATATGGAATTGTTGGTCATTTTTTATAGCTGACCCATATACTATATACATTTATAAACTGGGTGGTTCGAGCCCTGAATGCTGATTGGCTGAAAGCTGTGATATATCAGACCGTATACCATGGGTATGACAAAACATTTATTTGTACTGCTCTAATTACGTTGGTAATCTGTTTATAATAGCAATAAGGCACCTCAGGGGTTTGTGATATATGGCCAATATAGGGCTATGTCTTATTTATTTTTTATTTTATTTTAACTAGGCAAGTCAGTTAAGAACAAATTCTTATTTACAATGACGGCCTACCAAAAGGCAAAAGGCCTCCTGCGGGGACGGGGGCTGGGATAAAAAAAATATATATAGTGGGGGGGGAAAGTATTTAGTCAGCCACCAATTGTGCATGTTCTCCCACTTAAAAAGATGAGAGAGGCCTGTAATTTTCATCATAGGTACACGTCAACTATGACAGACAAAATGAGGAAAAAAAATCCAGAAAATCACATTGTAGGATTTTTAATGAATTTATTTGCAAATTATGGTGGAAAATAAGTATTTGGTCAATAACATATTTTTAAGTGGGAGAACTTGCACAATTGGTGGCTGACTAAATACTTTTTTTCCCCACTGTATATACAGTTGAAGTCGGAAATGTACATAGACCTTAGCCAAATACAGAATCCCTGTAATCAAATCTGTCTGCTGATTGAATTACCTCGCTAGATGCATGTTGGACTTTGTGTCATGTTTTTCTTTTTTCTCCACTTGTTAAATTCATATAAAGACATTATTTCATATAAAGATACAGTTGAAGTCAGAAGTTTACATACACCTTAGCCAAATACATTTAAACTCAGTTTTTCACAATTCCTGACATTTAATCCTAGTAAAAATTCCCTGTCTTCGGTCAGTTAGGATCACCACTTTATTTTAAGAATGTGAAATGTCAGAATAATAGTAGAGAGAATTATTTATTTCAGCTTTAATTTCTTTCATCACATTCCCAGTGGGTCAGAAGTTTACATACACCCAATTAGTATTTGGTAGCATTGCTTTAAATTGTTTAACTTGGGTCAAATGTTTCGGGTAGCCTTCCACAAGCTTCCCACAATAAGTTGGGTGAATTTTGGCCCATTCCTCCTGACAGAGCTGGTGTAACTGAGTCAGGTTTGTAGGCCTCCTTGCTCGCACACGCCTTTTCAGTTCTGCCCACACATTTTCTACAGGATTGAGGTCAGGGCTTTGTGATGGCCACTCCAATACCTTGACTTTGTTGTCCTTAAGCCATTTTGCCACAACTTTGGAAGTATGTTTGGGGTCATTGTCCATTTGGAAGACCCATTTGCGTCCAAGCTTTAACTTCCTGACTGATGTCTTGAGATGTTGCTTCAATATATCCACATAGTTTTCCTTCCTCATGATGCCATCTATTTTGTGAAGTGCACCAGTCCCTCCTGCAGCAAAGCACCCCCACAGCATGATGCTGCCACCTCTGTGCTTCACGGTTGGGATGATGTTCTTCGGCTTGCAAGCACCCCCTTTTTCCTCCAAACATAACTATGGTCATTTTGGCCGAACAGTTCTATTTTAGTTTCACCAGACCAGAGGACATTTCTCCAAAAAGTACAATCTTTGTCCCCATGTGCAGTTGCAAACCGTAGTCTGGCTTTTTTATGGCGGTTTTGGAGCAGTAGCTTCTTCCTTGCTGAGTGGCCTTTCAGATTATGTCGATATACAGTGGGGAAAAAAGTATTTAGTCAGCCACCAATTGTGCAAGTTTTCCCACTTAAAAAGATGAGAGAGGCCTGTAATTTTCATCATAGGTACACGTCAACTATGACAGACAAAATGAGGAAAAAAAATCCAGAAAATCACATTGTAGGATTTTTAATGAATTTATTTGCAAATTATGGTGGAAAATAAGTATTTGGTCAATAACAAAAGTTTCTCAATACTTTGATATATACCCTTTGTTGGCAATGACACAGGTCAAACGTTTTCTGTAAGTCTTCACAAGGTTTTCACACACTGTTGCTGGTATTTTGGCCCATTCCTCCATGCAGATCTCCTCTAGAGCAGTGATGTTTTGGGGCTGTCGCTGGGCAACACAGGCTTTCAACTCCCTCCAAAGATTTTCTATGGGGTTGAGATCTGGAGACTGGCTAGGCCACTCCAGGACCTTGAAATGCTTCTTACGAAGCCACTCCTTCGTTGCCCGGGCGGTGTGTTTGGGATCATTGTCATGCTGAAAGACCCAGCCACGTTTCATCTTCAATGCCCTTGCTGATGGAAGGAGGTTTTCACTCAAAATCTCATGATACATGGCCCCATTCATTCTTTCCTTTACACGGATCAGTCGTCCTGGTCCCTTTGCAGAAAAACAGCCCCAAAGCATGATGTTTCCACCCCCATGCTTCACAGTAGGTATGGTGTTCTTTGGATGCAACTCAGCATTCTTTGTCCTCCAAACACGACGAGTTGAGTTTTTACCAAAAAGTTATATTTTGGTTTCATCTGACCATATGACATTCTCCCAATCCTCTTCTGGATCATCCAAATGCACTCTAGCAAACTTCAGACGGGCCTGGACATGTACTGGCTTAAGCAGGGGGACACATCTGGCACTGCAGGATTTGAGTCCCTGGCGGCGTAGTGTGTTACTGATGGTAGGCTTTGTTACTTTGGTCCCAGCTCTCTGCAGGTCATTCACTAGGTCCCCCCGTGTGGTTCTGGGATTTTTGCTCACCATTCTTGTGATCATTTTGACCCCACGGGGTGAGATCTTGCGTGGAGCCCCAGATCGAGGAAGATTATCAGTGGTCTTGTATGTCTTCCATTTCCTAATAATTGCTCCCACAGTTGATTTCTTCAAACCAAGCTGCTTACCTATTGCAGATTCAGTCTTCCCAGCCTGGTGCAGGTCTACAATTTTGTTTCTGGTGTCCTTTGACAGCTCTTTGGTCTTGGCCATAGTGGAGTTTGGAGTGTGACTGTTTGAGGTTGTGGACAGGTGTCTTTTATACTGAAAACAAGTTCAAACAGGTGCCATTAATACAGGTAACGAGTGGAGGACAGAGGAGCCTCTTAAAGAACAAGTTACAGGTCTGTGAGAGCCAGAAATCTTGCTTGTTTGTAGGTGACCAAATACTTATTTTCCACCATAATTTGCAAATAAATTCATAAAAATCCTACAATGTGATTTTCTGGATTTTCTTTTCTCAATTTGTCTGTCATAGTTGACGTGTACCTATGATGAAAATTACAGGCCTCTCTCATCTTTTTAAGTGGGAGAACTTGTACAATTGGTGGCTGACTATATACTTTTTTTCCCCACTGTAGGTCTTGTTTTACTGTGGATATAGATACTTTTGTACCTGTTTCCTCCAGCATCTTCACAATTTTTTTATTTTTTATTTCACCTTTATTTAACCAGGTAAACCAGTTGAGAACAAGTTCTCATTTACAACTGCGACCTGGCCAAGATAAAGCAAAGCACAGAGTTACATATGGGGTAAAACAAAACAAAGTCAAAAATACAACAGAAATACATATAATATACAGTGTGTGCAAATTTAGCAAGTTATGGAGGTAAGGCAATAAAATAGGCTATAGTGCAAAATAATTACAATTAGTATTAACACTGGAATGATAGATGTGCAAGAGATGATGTGCAAATAGAGATACTGGGGTAAAAATGAGCAAAATAAATAACAATATAGGGATGAGGTAGTTGGGCGGGCTAATTTCAGATGGGCTGTGTACAGGTGCAGTGATCGGTAAGGTGCTCTGACAACTGATGCTTAAAGTTAGTGAGGGAGATAAGTGTCTCCAGCTTCAGAGATTTTTGCAATTTGTTCCAGTCATTGGCAGCAGAGAACTGGAAGGAATGGCGGCCAAAGGAGGTGTTGGCTTTGGGGATGACCAGTGAGATATACCCACTGGAGCGCAGACTACGGGTGGGTGTTGCTATGGTGACCAATGAGCTAAGATAAGGCAGGGATTTGCCTAGCAGTGATTTATAGATGGCCTGGAGCCAGTGGGTTTGGCGACGAATATGTAGTGAGGACCAGCCAACAAGAGCGTACAGGTCACAGTGGTGGGTATTATATGGGGCTTTGGAGACAAAACGGATGGCACTGTGATAGACTACATCCAATTTGCTGAGTAGAGTGTTGGAGGCTATTTTGTAAATGACATCGCCGAAGTCAAGGATCGGTAGGATAGTCAGTTTTACGAGGGCATGTTTGGCAGCATGAGTGAAGGAGGCTTTGTTGCGAAATAGGAAACCGATTCTAGATTTAACTTTGGATTGGAGATTCTTAATGTGAGTCTGGAAGGAGAGTTTACAGTCTAACCAGACACCTAGATATTTGTAGTTGTCCACATACTCTAGGTCAGACCCGTCGAGAGTAGTGATTCTAGTCGGGTGGGCGGGTGCAAGCAGGGTTCGGTTGAAGAGCATGCATTTAGTTTTACTAGTGTTTAAGAGCAGTTGGAGGCTACTGAAGGAGTGTTGTATGGAATTGAAGCTCGTTTGGAGGTTTGTTAACACAGTGTCCAATGAAGGGCCAGATGTATACAAAATGGTGTCGTCTGCGTAGAGGTGGATCTGAGAGTCACCAGCAGCAAGAGCGACGTCATTGATATACACAGAGAAAAGAGTCGGCCCAAGAATTGAACCCTGTGGCACCCCCATAGAGACTGCCATAGGTCCAGACAACAGGCCCTCCGATTTGACACATTGAACTCTATCTGAGAAGTAGTTGGTGAACCAGGCGAGGCAGTCATTTGAGAAACCAAGGCTATTTAGTCTGCCAATAAGAATGCGGTGGTTGACAGAGTCGAAAGCCTTGGCCAGGTCAATGAAAACGGCTGCACAGTACTGTCTATTATCGATCGCGGTTATAATATCGTTTAGGACCTTGAGCGTGGCTGAAGTGCACCCATGACCAGCTCGGAAACCGGATTGCATAGCGGAGAAGGTACGGTGGGATTCGAAATGGTCGGTGATCTGTTTGTTGACTTGGCTTTCAAAAACTTTTGAAAGGCAGGGCAGGATGGATATGGGTCTGTAACAGTTTGGATCTAGAGTGTCACCCCCTTTGAAGAGGGGGATGACCGCGGCAGCTTTCCAATCTCTGGGGATCTCAGACGTTACGAAAGAGAGGTTGAACAGGCTAGTAATAGGGGTTGCGACAATTTCGGCGGCTAGTTTTAGAAAGAAAGGGTCCAGATTGTCTAGCCCAGATGATTTGTAGGGGTCCAGATTTTGCAGCTCTTTTAGAACATCAGCTGTCTGGATTTGTGTGAAGGAGAAGCGGGGGGGGCATGGGCAAGTTGCAGCGGAGGGTGCAGAGCTGGTGGCCGGGGTAGTGGTAGCCAGGTGGAAAGCATGGCCAGCCGTAGCAAAATGCTTGTTGAAATTCTCGATTATTGTAGATTTATCGGTGGTGATAGTGTTTCCTAGCCTCAGTGCAGTGGGCAGCTGGGAGGAAGTGATCTTATTTTTTGCAACAAGGTCCTTTGCTGATTGATTTGCACTTTTCGCACCAAAGTACGTTCATCTCTAGGAGACAGAACGCGTCTCCTTCCTGAGCGGTATGACGGCTGCGTGGTCCCATGGTGTTTATACTTGCGTACTATTGTTTGTACAGATGAACGTGGTACCTTCAGGCGTTTGGAAATTGCTCCCAAGGATGAACCAGACTTGTGGAGGTCTACAATGTTTTTTCTGAGGTCTTGGCTGATTTCTTTTGATTTTCCCATGATGTCAAGCAAAGAGGCACTGAGTTTGAAGGTAGGCCTTGAAATACATCCACAGGTACACCTCCAATTGACTCAAATGATGTCAATTAGCCTATCAGTAGCTTCTAAAGTCATGACATAATTTTCTGGAATTTTCCAAGCTGTTTAAAGGCATAGTCAACGTAGTGTATGTAAACTTCTGACCCACTGGAATTGTGATACAGTGAATTATAAGTGAAATAATCTGTCTGTAAACAATTGTTGGAAAAATTACTTGTGTCATGCACAAAGTAGATGTCCTAACCGACTTGCCCAAACTATAGTTTGTTAACAAGACATTTGTGGAGTGGTTGAAAAACGAATTTTAATGACTCCAACCTAAGTGTATGTAAACTTCCGACTTCAACTGTATATATATATAAATATAGGACCAAATACATATCACAACAAGAGAGACAGCACAACACTACATAAAGAGAGACCTAAGACAACAACATAGCGTGGCAGCAACACACGACAACACAGCAAGGTAGCAACCCAACATGAAAACAACATGGTAGCAACACAACATGGCAGCAGCACAACATGGTAACAGCACAATACATGGTACAAACATTATTGGGCACAGAGAACAGCACAAAGGGCAAGAAGGTAGAGACAACACTGTCCAGTTTGAGTGTTTTTTTGCAGCTCGTTCCAGTCTCTAGCTGCAGCAAACTGGAAAGAGGAGCGACCCAGGGATGTGTGTGCTTTGGGGACCTTTAACAGAATGTGACTGGCAGAACGGGTGTTGTATGTGGAGGAGGTATCTCAGTTAGGGGGGAGTGAGGCCTAAGAGGGTTTTGTAAATACGCATCAACCAGTGGGTCTTGCGACGGGTATACAGAGATGACATTTACATTTACATGTAAGTCATTTAGCAGATGCTCTTATCCATAGCGACTTAAAAATTGGTGCATTCAACTTAGGATAGCCAGTGGGACAACCACCACTGGGGGAGGGGGGGTGTAGAAGGATTACTGTTATACTATTCCAGGTATTCCTTAAAGAGGTAGGGTTTCAAGTGTCTCCGGAAGGTGGTCAGTGACTCCGCTGTCCTGGCGTCGTGGGGGAGCTTGTTCCACCATTGGGATGCCAGAGCAGCGAATAGCTTTGACTGGGCTGAGCGGGAACTGTGCTTCCGTAGAGGTAGGGGGGCTAGCAGGCCAGAGGTGGATGAACGTAGTGCCCTCGTTTGGGTGTAGGGTCTGATCAGAGTCTGAAGGTAAGGAGGTGCCGTTCCCCTCACAGCTCCGTAGGCAAGCTGTTTACAGAGGAGTATAGAGTGCAGTGATGTGTCCTATAAGGAGCATTGGTGGCAAATCTGATGGCCGAATAGTAAAGAACATCTAGCCGCTCGAGAGCACCCTTACCTGCCGATCTATAAATTACGTCTCCGTAATCTAGCATGGGTAGGATGGTCATCTGAATCAGGGTTAGTTTGGCAGCTGGGGTGAAGGAGGAGCGATTACAATAGAGGAAACCATGTCTAGATTTAACCTTAGCCTGCAGCTTTGATATGTGCTGAGAGAAGGACAGTGTACCGTCTAGCCATACTCCCAAGTTCTTGTATGAGGTGACTACCTCAAGTTCTAAACCCTCAGAGGTAGTAATCACACCAGTGGGGAGAGGGGCATTCTTCTTACCAAACCACATGACCTTTGTTTTGGAGGTGTTCAGAACAAGGTTAAGGGCAGAGAAAGCTTGTTGGACACTAAGAAAGCTTTGTTGTAGAGCGTTTAGCACAAAATCCAGGGAGGGGCCAGCTGAGTATAAGACTGTATCATCTGCATATAAATGGATGAGAGCGCTTCCTACTGCCTGAGCTATATTGTTGATGTAAATTGAGAAGAGCGTGGGCCCTAGGATCGAGCCTTGGGGTACTCCCTTGGTGACAGGCAGTGGCTGAGATAGCAGATGTTCTGACTTTATACACTGCACTCATTGAGAGAGGTAGTTAGCAAACCAGGCCAAAGACCCCTCAGAGACACCAATACTCCTTAGCCGGCCAACAAGGATGAAATGGTCTACCGTATCAAAAGCTTTGGCCAAGTCAATAAAAATAGCAGCACAACATTGCTTATAATCAAGGGCAATGGTGACATCATTTAGGACCTTTAAGGTTGCAGTGACACATCCATAACCTGAGCGGAAACCAGATTGCATACCAGAGAGAATACTATAGACATCAAGAAAGCCAGTCAGCTGAATATTGACAAGTTTTTCCAACACTTTTGATAAACAGGGCAAAATAGAAATTGGCCTATAACAGTTAGGATCAGCTTGATCTCCCCCTTTAAATAAAGGACGCACCGTGGCTGCCTTCCAAGCAATGGGAACCTCCCGAGAGAGGAGAGACAGGTTAGAAAGGTCAGAGACAGGCTTGGCGATGATAGGGGCTGCAACCTTAAAGAAGAAAGGGTCTAAACCATCTGACCCAGATGGTTTTTTGGTGTCAAGTTTAAGGATCTCCTTTAGCACCTCAGACTCTGTAGCACCTCGGACTCTGTGACCGCCTGCAGGGAGAAACTTTGTAGTGGGGCAGGGGGAAAAGAGGGAGGAGCATCGGGGCTAGTCGCATTAGAAGGGGTGGGAGATGAGGACATTTTGGACGGGCAAGGAGGCATGGCTGAGTCAAATAGGAATCCTGACTTAATGAAGTGGTGATTAAAGAGCTCAGCCATGTGCTCTTTGTCAGTAACAACCACATCATCAACATTAAGGGACATGGATAGCTGTGAAAAGGAGGGTTTATTCTCCAGTGTCCTAGAAGAACAGCCCTTAGCCGTGGTATATTGGCCATATACCACACCCCCCCGGGCCTTATTGCTTAAGTATACTATACGTGTACTATACATTATTTTATATAACTGAGTCAATATTCCTTCATTCCTTTTACCTAAATGCTGGTCAGTTTGTTAAAGCATTCATTCCTTACATGTATCTATCTATCATTGTATTTCCCCCTCTGCAGATGTAAGAAGACAGTTACATTCACAGAGATCACACCTGCAACCCCTGAGACATCTTTCAAGCTCTAAAGTAAACTATTTAACTGGAATTAAAGTTTTTCATTAGAACTCTATTCTTGAGCATTTTTTCCAGATCATTTTGCGTGTAGGTTTTGATGTCACACTATGGCAAGAAATTAGTTCCAAGGTGTAGGCTCAGGAGACAAGGGGAATATTGAAAGGCTTTATGTAAGACAGTAAGTCTCTTCCTGGGGAACTAGTACCCATGGATGTAAATGGCCTATCCAACAGGGGGTAATTGGGAAGACTCATGGGCAGAGCAATATGTGATTGGGGGTACAGTAAACAAAAAAGGTTGAGAACCACTGTTCTAGACCACATCAAAGGGCAAAATAACTATACCTTCTGGAACAAATGATTGTATTTGTTAAGTTCCAGAGAGCGTAATCGGTGTTGCCAAATATACAAAGGTGTGTGGGCCAATGTTCTTTCTCAATTTTGCAGGTTCTCAGCTTTTTTCTTCCTCCATCTGTAATCATCATGGCCCCCTGTAGTAATAATCAAGGTGTGGTTCTCTTATATCTCATCAGGGAATGGGATCCAGGAAATCCACTCACTCTAAATCCCATCAACAAACATCTTACAAGGGGATGCGTCCTGTCCTGATCATACCCATAATGAGTCCTGGCTATAATACCCATTATGAATATCTCCTAATAATTTATTGAGCTAATGGTGTGGACAAGGCATGGAAAGATGTAGTCAAAAACATCTCACAAATCCATTTAGAGAAAGAGTAACAGAACAATCGAGATAACACAAACAGATACTATAGAGCCCTGTTGTTGACAACACAGCTCACTAAATATATTAACAAATATATCAAAACATATACTGAGAATTATGAACATATGAGTATGCTGTGAAAAACAGTACTTTTGAAGAGTAGCAAGACTCCTCATGACTTAACAATGGGAAATTAAAAACATCCTTGTTATGGGTTAACAAGTGTACATGCTGATCTGATATCAAGAAAGAGTATTCAATCACACTCCACTTTAGATGTCAATACAATACATCCTGTTTTTTGCTCAGAGAAGATGCAACACAAGCCCACTTGATTGGACAGTAGCTCTTTAAACCCCCTCCCCCCTCCCAACTCCTCTTATTTTTCCTTCTGCTCTCTTCATTTGTGCCCTGCCCAGCCTACAACAGTGATTCTCACATTTCTGGGCTCTTATATTGCCATATACTGTATGTATTGCATTGCTGAAGCTAGAACCACGTGAACATTGAAGACAGCCCTGAAATACAGTCAACAGCGACAACGGTAAGATAATACATTTCCCACTTGAAATATTGCATGGAAATAAACCTGTTGAATGGTGGAACAATCTGGGAAATACTCCAGCCAAATTCTAGACAATACAAAATGTTCAAACTTGTACTCTTTGGCTTCATAATACTATGGAAAACATGCTTTTCAGAGATACTGTACAAGTAAATACAACTCATGGATATCTATATCCATTTTTAAATCCTCAAATGGGCAAAGACATGGAGATATTTACTGCTAACAAGCTTCCCAGCTCCGGTCATTTTTTAACAACATAATTTACAGTTTCTAGTGCCTCTTGACTTCCTGTCTATTTAATCCCAATTAGATAAACAATGGCAGGAATTCTTGGACGATTTGAAGATCAATGGAAACAAATATCACACCCAATTCAGTGGTTACTGTTTTTACGGGTAGAAGGAAATCAACTGTATTCTAACCCAAAGTATTTTTTTGGAACAATGTTGTCGATTTTCAAAAGAGTCCACAAGACAAGGAACTCTGTTAACTCTTGCAAAACAATAAATGTGTTTTCAAAATGAAGTTGCCTTCTCAAAACACAAATACATTAATCAAAACGATATTATACCGTCAACATTGCTAATACATTCATCAAAAGAACACGACTGCCTGCAAAAAGATTAAGGCAACCATACTTATCTCGAAGCAGACAAAACAGAAAGTTAGTCTGTCTTTAAAGATCCCAGTAGATCAATACCTTTTCCTGGCAGTCACTAAATCATGATGATCAAAATTGGAACTAAAACTATCCAAAAGTGCAGAATTATGGGCAGTTACTCTCCTTTTATGCATATTTCACCAAACAATTTCAAACACATCAAATCAAATATTATTCCTGATAAAGAAAATATATTAAAAAAATAAGCACATTGTGTGAAGGATTCATTCATCGGTATCATCACAATACAATTCCAAACCTGGTATGTTCATAGTTTTGTAGACTTTCCATTTGGGCACAAAAACACAATCCATAATAGAAATAGGAAAGGTGAATCACAGTAGGTTGGTGGCACCTTAATTGGGGAGGACGATCTTGTGGTAATGGCTGGAGCAGTATAAGTTGAATGGTATCAAATATGTCAAACACATGGTTTGATGCCGTTCCATTCGCTCCGTTCGTACCATTAATATGCACCGTCCTCCCTTCAGCAGCCTCCACTGAGGTGAATACAATGGAGAAATGTATATGGCTCAATCTACACCAAAATAATGGAAGGTCACAATGTTGGAGAGGATAGAGATCCAAAAATGATTTCTATGCGATTGAGAAAAACTGTAAGACTAGGACAGCTGCAGTCAATGTTGGATACAGTAATGCAGTGTTGACCCAACCACCCTGTAGGCTCATGGGGGGTACTCATTCACCTGTGGACTACCCGTCTGGACTACTGCAACTCGCTGTTGGCTGGGTTTCCCGCTTGTGCCATCAAACCCCTGCAACTTATCCATAACACTGCAGCCTGCCTGCTTTACAACCTTCCCAAGTTCTCTCATGTCACCCCGCTCCTCTGCACACTCCACTGGCTTCCAGTCAAAGCTCGCATCCACTACAAGACCATGGTGCTTACCTACAAAACAGCAAGAGGAACTGCCCCTCCCTACCTTCAGGCTATGCTCAAACCCTACACACCAACCCGAGCACTCCATTCTGCCACCTCATGTCTCTTGGCCCTCCCACCCCTACGGGAGGGCAGCTCCCGCTCAGCCCAGTCCAAGCTCTTCTCTGTCCTGGCACCCCAATGGTGGAACCAGCCAAACTCTTCTCTGTCCTGGCACCCCGATGGTGGAACCAGCTTCCCCCTGAAGCTAGGACAGCAGAGTCCCTGCCCATCTTTCGAAAACATCTGAAACCCTACCTCTTCAAACAGTATCTTAAATAATCCTCCTCAGCTTGACCCCCTCCCCCTTCTAGCTCTGATTCTACTGATAGCTACTTTATTGAGGAAAAGTGTACTTTCTATGCCTGTGATATGTGGTTGTCCCACCTAGCTATCTTAAGATGAATGCACTGTAAGTCGCTCTGGATAAGAGCGTCTGCTAAATGACTACAATGTAAATGTTAATAGATAGATATTCAGCATTATAGTCAGGATTATGGGGATAGCTTCAACTTGCCTTCAAACTTGTGATGGGTGGAAATGTTGCCCCATGCTTAGACCTATCCAATGGTTTCAGAGTTGAGATCTACAGGGAGTTCCTAGAGGTAAGGGTCAAGTTGGAATTCAAAACCAGTGTGTTTTATATTCCACAGAGCGACACTGGGGCATCGGGAACATGTTCGTCTTTTCCACAAAACTTCTCTTCCTGGTTCTGGGTGGGTAAGCTAGGAAGCTCTAGACCAGTGCTGCACGCACAACAAGCTCATAAATCAGGAGAATCCCTGTAATCAAATCTGTCTGCTGATTGAATTACCTCGCTAGATGCATGTTGGACTTTGTGTCATGTTTTTCTTTTTTCTCCACTTGTTAAATTCATATAAAGACATTATTTCATATAAAGATACAGTTGAAGTCGGAAGTTTACATACACCTTAGCCAAATACATTTAAACTCAGTTTTTCACAATTCCTGACATTTAATCCTAGTAAATATTCCCTGTCTTAGGTCAGTTAGGATCACCACTTTATTTTAAGAATGGGAAATGTCAGAATAATAGTAGAGAGAATGATTTATTTCAGCTCTAATTTCTTTCAACACATTCCCAGTGGGTCAGAAGTTTACATACACCCAATTAGTATTTGGTAGCATTACCTTTATATTGTTTAACTTGGGTCAAACGTTTTGGGTAGCCTTCCACAAGCTTCCCACAATAAGTTGGGTGAATTTTGGCCCATTCCTCCTGACAGAGCTGGTGTAACTGAGTCAGGTTTGTAGGCCTCCTTGCTTGCACACACTTTTTCAGTTCTGCCCACACATTTTCTATAGGATTGAGGTCAGGACTTTGTGATGGCCACTCCAATACCTTGACTTTGTTGTCCTTAAGCCATTTTGCCACAACTTTGGAAGGATGCTTGGGGTCATTTTCCATTTGGAAGACCCATTTGCGACCAAGCTTTAACTTCCTGACTGATTGCTTCAATATATCCACATAATTTTCCTTCCTCATGATGCCATCTATTTTGTGAAGTGCACCAGTCTCTCCTGCAGCAAAGCACCCCCACAGCATGATGCTGCCACTCCTGTGCTTCACGGTTGGGATGGTGTTCTTCGGCTTGCAAGCACCCCCTTCCTCCAAACATAACTATGGTCATATTGTCCAAACAGTTCTATTTTTGTTTCATCAGACCAGAGGACATTTCTCTAAAAAGTACGATCTTTGTCCACATGTGCAGTTGCAAACCGTAGTCTGGCTTTTTTATGCCGGTTTTGGAGCAGTGGCTTCTTCCTTGCTGAGTGGCCTTTCAGGTTATGTCGATATTGGCCTTGTTCTACTTTGGATATAGATACTTTTGTACCTGTTTCCTCCAGCATCTTCACAAGGTCCTTTGCTGTTGTTCTGGGATTGATTTGCACCAAAGTACGTTCATCTCTAGGAGACAGAACGCGTCTCCTTCCTGAGCGGTAAGACGGCTGCGTGGTCCCATGGTTTTTATACTTGCATACTATTGTTTGTACAGATGAATGTGGTACCTTCAGGCATTTGGAAATTGCTCCCAAGGATGAACCAGACTTGTGGAGGTCTACAATGTTTTTTTCTGAGGTCTTGGCTGATTTCTTTTGATTTTCCCATGATGTCAAGCAAAGAGGCACTGAGTTTGAAGGTAGGCCTTGAAATCCATCCACAGGTACACCTCCAATTGACTCAAATGATGTCAATTAGCTTATCAGAAGCTTCTAAAGCCATGACATAATTTTCTGGAATTTTCCAAGCTGTTTAAAGGCACAGTCAACTTAGTGTATGTAAACTTCTGACCCACTGGAATTGTGATACAGTGAATTATAAGTGAAATAATCTGTCTGTAAACAATTGTTGAAAAAGTTACTTGTGTCATGCACAAAGTAGATGTCCTAACCGACTTGTCCAAACTATTGTTTGTTAACAAGAAATTTGTGGAGTGGTTGAAAAACGAGTTTTAATGACTCCAACCTAAGTGTATGTACACTTCCGAATTCAACTGTATGTATCTCAACATTAATCTACTTTTGAGGTCTAAAACCATCTGACAAACTTTCATTTATGAGTGAAATGTCCCTTTAACCTTTTACTGTATCAATACATGGAGTTGTTGTAAAAACCAAATGAAGCAATATTGTAAGTCTTTGTATGTCTTGTACTTTCAGTCACCTGTTCAGCAGAAAAGAAAGGCAATTTTGGAAAACTTACTGCCTGTATCACTGAAGACAACAGCCTCATGTTGAAATGCAGGTACCCACAATGTACTGGGTCACCGTCCTTTAATTGTAACTTCCTCACCACAGAGGACGGGGTCCTGTTGGGGAGCTCTTACAACAACTTTCAGACGAGAAATGACTCAACCTTTGACATTACAGCAAAAGGTTGGTGTCGGCTTATTCTCATTGGCCATGCCCTAACTAATTTCAATGAGACAAAGAGTTATAACTGTACTTTGATACGGAAAGGTATGGAAGAGAGGAAGAACATCACTATAAACTACAGGAACCCCCACAACAAACGTGAGTATCAATCAAAATAATAGATAAATACAGTTGAAACTACTTATAGACCTACAGGTAACTGCAAAAATAATAGAAACACTTGAGTAAATGAGGGATACAAAGTATATTGAAAGCAGGTGCTTCCAAACAGGTGTGGTTCCTGAGTTAATTAAGCAAAGATCATCCCATCATGCTTAGGGTCATGTAAAAAATGCTGCTCAGGACATTATTTTGGCTACCATGGCTATGCCCCATAGGATAACAATGCCTCCATCCACAGGGTACGCGTGGTCAATGAATGGTTTGATGAGCATGAAAACGATGTAAACCATATGCCATGGCCATCTCAGTCACCAGATCTCAACCCAATTGAACACCTTTGGGAGATTCTGGAGTACCACTTGAGACTGTATTTTCCACCACCACCAACAAAACACCAAATGATGGAATATCTCATGGAAGAATGGTGTCGCATCCCTCCAATAGAGTTCCAGACACTTATAGAATCTATGCCAAGGTGCATTGAAGCTGTTCTGGCTCGTGGTGGCCGAACGCCCTTAAGACACTTTATGTTGGTGTTTCCTTTATTTTGGCAGTTACCTGTATATCCCCTTTGAAGCAATGACAGCTACATTCTGGCATTGTATAATAAGACAAAAATATACACTACCGGTCAAAGGTTTTAGAACACCTACTCATTCAAGGGTTTTTCTTTATTTTTACTATTTTCTACATTGTATAAAATAGTGAA
>NW_028165753.1:0-23639 GCF_964263955.1 Coregonus lavaretus
CTCCTCCCTACCATTTACCCCTGGCTGCTGCTGTTCTAAGGGATCCACTGGCCTGCTGTTGTCATCTGTCCTCCTCCTTGGATCATCTGAAAGGTAGAAAGGTTGAGGTGCAACATGTCATTAGTTAGTTTTAAAGGGCGACTGCGCTTCCTGATTTGGCCTCGTTTTAGATTGGGTTCGTTTAGAAATGTTAGCGGCCATGACTGAATTCAAACGTGAGTTGGTTTTGGGGTGTGGTTTGATGTGGGTGTCTCTTGTGTGGGTTTACAGGTTCCCAAATGTCACCTGACTGACTTTGGATAGCCTATCTCAGGGTCTAGTTAGGGACCAGCAATAAATTACACAATGAAAATGAGACAATAGTGTCATATCTTTACATTTTCTCTTTAAATTCTTTCAATATTTGTATATGAACAATAGTGTCATTGTCTCATTTAGAAATTCCTTTGTATATGCATTTCTAAAATGTATAGTTGATTTGATTTTTAAATAATTTAAGCTATTTGGAGCTATTGACATTTTTACATGTTGTCCCATGAACATTGTGTAATTTACCGATGGTCCCTAACTAGCCGCATAGAGATATCTAAAGTCAACTCAAATGTACCACAGACATTAGGACCGGGTCGCGTGCAGCTTCACTCCAAATTGATGATTACTTGTGTGCTGCCAGCCGTCATCTGCCAGCCTCTTTACATTCTGTAGTCAATTTTAACAGAAGAATGAATGTTTCTCACTCATTTCGGTCCCACAGAGGCTGTTTTCTAAATGAGAAGTGTGTTTTTTTTAGGTGCAGTTGCTCTTTAAAGTTACTGTATACTGACAGGACCAAGGCAACTCAACTATAAAGGCATAACAGCACAACACAACTCCAAACATGACAGATACGAAGCTACATGGCCCCCAGGGTATATGAATATAAACACGAGACAAAACAAATGAGCCTGTAGAATGGAATTAGTTATAAGACCTCTATGATTCATTTCATTTCGTCAGCTAATGTGAGATTTTTAGATTAAATAATATTTGAGGACACATTACTTAAGGGCCTGTGTATTTTCAAAGTTATGTTCACCTACAATCTAACCACAAAGCTGGCCATCTTTTCTCCTCTATGGCTGACCTCCTCCTTCCCTTCTAAGTTCAAGTGTGTTTATTTATTCTATACACATGATATACACTGTGTGGACAAAACATTAGGGATACCTGCTCTTTCCATGACATAGACTGACCAGGTGAATCCAGGTGAAAGCTATGATCCCTTATTGATGTTACGGAGGACTGTGTCGGTCATGACATTCTGTCAGCCGGTGACTGTCATTCAGAGAACTGCCGGTCTCATGGTAATTCACCCTTAATTAACATCAACACATTTAGCATCTCCTGGATTCCACTCATAGCCTGCAAGCCACTGATGCGGACCTTTGGAACATCTACATTTAAAAAGTCTAATAAATCCATTCAATATAGCCTACACCATCGCAATAAATCCAGTATGAAAATGTATGCATTCACTAACTGTAAGTCGCTCTGGAT
This sequence comes from Coregonus lavaretus, assembly GCF_964263955.1. Lineage (NCBI taxonomy): Eukaryota > Metazoa > Chordata > Actinopteri > Salmoniformes > Salmonidae > Coregonus > Coregonus lavaretus. The sequence continues at coordinate 1,537 of NW_028165753.1, forward strand.
AAGAGCGTCTGCTAAATGACTAAAATGTACAATTATTTATTTTATACAGGTCTAAAGAAACATGACATTAAGAAAATGTAGCCTATTTCAGAAGAACACACTAAGAATTAGGGGTTCAATTAGGAAAAGTTGAAATGTAAAAAAGGTTCTTACATTTGGAGAGTTCCTCTGGGAACCTGTCCTAATCAATGGGTTCATATTTGAACCTTTCTGATCATAAATGGTTCTTGGAGGAACCTGAGGGTGAAAAGGTTCCTGGAGGAACCTTTCAATATGCTGACGCCCTCTTATTATCAATAGGTTCCACATGACTATTACCACCCATATCAACAGTTTCTCCAAATGTACACAAAAAGCTCCTGCTAAGTGGTAGTCCCTGCTCTCCTGCATTCTTTAGGGAGAAGAACATCTAGGAAAGTTGGTTCTTGCATGAACAAACCCCCACCCCCACCCCTACCCCCCCAAACCCCAACGAGAGTATAAACCAGCACTCAGTTTTTTGACGGCTGTATGGGCACAGGCCCCCCACCTGCCCAGCCCCCGACTGGGTTTGATTGAAATAAAAGACAGTGTCCTTTGCTCCCGCCTGCCGAACACCTCCCCTCGCCGTCGTTAACAGAACAGTGGTAAAACAGGCCTCTCCCGCCTGCCGAACACCTCCCCTCGCCGTCGTTAACAGAACAGTGCCCAACAGGCAGGGGGTGAAGGACACTGTCTACAGGTGGACAGCTAGCTAGCTACTGTTGTCGACCTCGCCCCTTCTTCTTCGGCGGCTGGCATCCAACCTTATTGTGAGCTGAGAGACCGGTTAGTAAATCATGTACCTGGGTACTGTGTTCAGTATAATGTTTGTGTTATATTGTCAAGTTGAAGGTACTCTGTATTAAGTGAAGTTACATTCTGTGTACATCTGTGTTCATCCTGTGCAGTGCAGTCAAGATGAGCCATCCAAGATGTCCACCCTCAGCACAAAAGGTGTGTATACAATCTTTAAAATATAATCCCTGCCCACATATAATGTGATCAATCCCTCTATATGCTACTCAATGCTAAGTCGTTTTCTCTCAATACAATCTCAGGGTTGGATCATTGCTGCTGTGTCTGAATATCAGGTGACTGACTGCCCATGGTTTTCACTAATTGTCCCAGTTCACCACTTCCATAAGGTCTGTAAAGTCAGTCTATTTCCAGCCTGCAGTCATTTGATCCTAGATTTGCTGTTTTCCTTTTCACTGTATGTATTTTCCAATGACAGCCTGTGTTGTGATATCAGCAAGAAAACATTCTGATAAGTGTCATGTTATTATAGGAAGTGACAGTGATTTGGCACTTTTGCAGTTACCTTTCGGTAATTTGACTAGAACATTTCTGATAAAGAAATATTTTCTTTGAGTTCAGGTCTGGTGATTCCCTCCATTGGGCGACATGATGTGAATGTCCCCATTCCCTGCTGACCTTGGTGATCAAGAGAACATCCCCCTTACTTCCCCCACAAACTCACTGGGTCACTCAGGTCTTCCACTGCTGGACATCTCATCATCCAACCCACTGGGTCACTCAGGTCTTCCACTGCTGGACATCTCATCATCCAACCCACTGGGTCACTCAGGTCTTCCACTGCTGGACATCTCATCATCCAACCCACTGGGTCACTCAGGTCTTCCACTGCTGGACATCTCATTATCCCCAAACCCAACCTTCACCGTTTTGGCAACAGGACATTCTCCAGGGCAGCACACAGACAATGGAACTCCCTGCCTCCATCTGTCTGTGGCAGTTGGTAACCAATGGTTATTTAATTGGTTTAAACTTCAAATGTGAACTTTGACCATAGCATACTTTGCTGTCACACCTCGCATGCAAATACATTTTTCATATTGTGTGGAGTAGGGTGAATAATGGATGTGCCCGAATCAAATATTTCCAAGTGAGGTGTGGCATCAAAGTAATGTGGTGACCACTTCAAGGTCGTAGGCTTTCATAATATAATATCTATAGAATATATATGGATAATATCCATTCATTTAAATAAAGTGTTAACCACAAAGTATGGGCTTGTTGTTTTGTTTTGGATTCATTGTTTTCATGTTTATTCGTGTTGTTTCATGTTTCATGTTTAATATTGACAGATGTGTCATATCAAGAAGCTGATTAAACAGCATGATCATTACACAGGTGCACTTTGTGCTGAGGACAATAAAACGGCACTCTAAAATGTGCAGTTTTGTCACACAACACAACGCCACAGATGTATCAAGTTTTGAGGGAGCATGCAATTGGCATCCTGATTGCATGAATGTCCACCAGAGCTGTTGAATGAGAATTGAATGTTGAATGTACATTTCACTACGATAAGCCGCCTCCAACATTGTTTTAGAGAATTTGGCAGTACGTCCAACCGGCCTCACAACCGCAGACCACGTGTAATCACGTCAGCCCAGGACCTCCACATCCGGCTTCTTCACCTGTGGGATCGTCTGAAACCAGCCACCCGGACAGCTGATGAAACTGTGGGTTTGCATAACCAAATAATTTCTGCACAAACTGTCAGAAACAGTCTCAGGGAAGCTCATCTGCGTACTCGTCATCCTCACCAGGGTCTTGACCTTACTGCAGTTCGGTGTCATAACCGACTGCATCGGGCAAATGCTCACCTTCGATGGCCACTGGCACGCTGGAGAAGTGTGCTCTTCACAGATTAATCCGGTTTCAACTGTACTGGCGTCGTGTGGGCAGCAGCCTGATCAACTCTATGCGAAGGAGATGTGTCGCGCTGCATGAGGCAATTTACATTATAATTAGGCCTACATGAAACATGAAACAACTATATTAAACATGAAACATGAAACAACAATAATAAACATGAAAGCAATAAATCCAAAACAAAACAACAAGCCCATACTTTGTGGATAACAATTTTTTTTAAATAAATGAATATTATATATTCTATAGAAATTATATTATGAAAGCCTACGACCTTGAAGTGGTCATCACGTTACTTTGATGCCACACCTCATTCATGGAGGAACCAATGAGGTCAAAACGTTAGCTAGCTACACCAGGTAGAAAAATTAGCCAGTTAGCTAGCAAAACTGTCGTTGACGTTCTTCTCCCTAAAGAAGGCAGGAGAACAGGGACTGTCACTAAGCAGGTTTCTTTTTGTGTACATTTCTAGAAACTGTTGTTGTTTTCCAGTGATTGTTGTCGTGTAGCGACCAGTCTGTCTCCAAGGCCGTTCCTGGAATGGAATGTTGATGTGGGTGGTAGCAGTTGTGCAGGAGCCATTGATAATAAGAGGGCGCCAGCATGATTGTGTTCATGAGTGTGTTCTTCTGAAGTAGGCTACATTTTCTTCATGTCATGTGTCTGTATACCTGTCTAAAATAAATACATAGATTTATTGTGATGGTGTAGGCTATATTCAATGGATTTATTATACTTTTTCAAATGTAGATGTTCCAAAGGTCCGCATCAATGGCTTGTAGGCTATGGGTGGAACCCAGGAGATGGTAAACGTGTTAATGTTAGTTAAGGACAATAAGCATGAGACCGGCAGTTATCTGAATGACAATCACCGGCTGACAGAATGTCATGACCACCACAGCCCTCCGTAACATCAATAAGGGATCATAGCTTTCACCTGGATTCACCTGGTTAATCTAGGTCATGGAAAGAGCAGGTGTCCCTAATGTTTTGTACACACAGTGTATATCAATGTGTATATAATAAATAAACCAACATGAACTTAGAAGGGAAGGTGGAGGGCAGCCAGAAAGGGAGGGGAAAAGATGGACGGGTTTGTGGTTAGATTGTAGGTGAACAAAACATTGAAAAAACATAGTCTTAAGTTATGTCCTCAAATGTTATGGAATCTAAAAATATCAAATTAGCTGGTAGAACTGACGAATGAAATGAAAATGAATCTTAGACATCTTATAACTTATTCCATTCTACAAGTCTCATGTCTCTTTATATTCATATACCCTAGGGCATTGGTGCCCAGGACGTCGATCACTGTCGACCGGTCGATCGTAAACTTCTTTCTAGTAGGCCGCATAAAAGTTTTCAAAATGTATGCACTAAAAATAGATATTTTGTCAATTCACAGCGTTACCATCGAGTCTGCTTAAAAATAATGAGGTCCACATTTCTGAAGCACCGTATGCTTTTCTCACAGGTTAGCTTCTTTGTTAAATATTACTGCACAGCCAAATTATTTTAAAAAACTGCTTGATTGACATAAAATTGGAAAAACATACATTTGTTTTCCAAATTGTCGCTACCATAGCAACCGTCTGCAGTTAGTACGTTTACATTTCCACGCTTGCGAAAACTGTAACAGACCTGTAATAGACCTGTAATCGACCTGTAATAGACCTGTAATAGACCTGTAATAGACCTGTAATAGACCTGTAATAGACCTGTAACAGACCTGTAATAGACCTGTAATAGACCTGTAATAGACCTGTAACAGACCTGTAATAGACCTGTAATAGACCTGTAATAGACCTGTAATAGACCTGTAACAGACCTGTAATAGACCTGTAATAGACCTGTAATAGACCTGTAATAGACCTGTAATAGACCTGTAATAGACCTGTAATAGACCTGTAACAGACCTGTAATAGACCTGTAATAGACCTGTAATAGACCTGTAATGGACCTGTAATAGACCTGTAATAGACCTGTAACAGACCTGTAATAGACCTGTAATAGACCTGTAATAGACCTGTAACAGACCTGTAATAGACCTGTAATAGACCTGTAATAGAACTGTAATTGACCTGTAATAGACCTGTAATATAACTGTAATAGACCTGTAATAGACCTGTAATAGACCTGTAATATACCTGTAACAGACCTGTAATAGACCTGTAATAGACCTGTAACAGACCTGTAGCAGAATATTCTTTGTTGTTCCAGTGGTAGCTGTTTTTTTACTACGTTTTTTTCTATGAAGTTGTGGTTACATGTTTAATATGAGTGCTGGACCAAGCACCAAGAAACAGAAAATCTACCACTTTCACAGTGAGTGGGAGGAAGATAATTTTTTCACCACAACAAATTCAAAATGTGTGTGTCTGATCTGCCATTCAAAATTAGCTCTTGCTAAGAAGGGAAATGTTGAGAGGCATTTCAAAACTGTTCGCAAGAAATATGAGCTAAAAGTAAAAGAGTTTCAACTAGCTGCCCAACAATCAATCTTTACAAAGCCCAGCTCAAAGAGTCTCAACTAGCTGCCCAACAATCAATCTTTACAAGGCCCAGCTCAAAGAGTCTCAACTAGCTGCCCAACAATCAATCTTTACAAGGCCCAGCTCAAAGAGTCTCAACTAGCTGCCCAACAATCAATCTTTACAAGGCCCAAAATCAAAGGCAGCCACGATTGCATCATTCCGAATGAGTCGCATACTAGCAAAGCACAAGAAACGGGGGTGGGGGGGGAGGAGGGGGGGGGGGGGGGGAGGAGGGGGGGGGGGGGGGGAGGGGGGGGGGGGGGGTTAGACCGTGTTAGGAAGAGGGTGGATAAAGTAGATCCTATGTAACTAAAGTGTGGGCACCCCTGCCCTAGGGGCTATGGAGCTTCTTGTCTGTCATGTTTGGAGTTGTGTTGTGCTGTTATGCATACACTTTATTTTTTTTCTCCAGTTGAGTTGCCCTGGTCATGTCAGTATACAGTAACTTTAAAGATCAACTGCACCTTAAAACCAACTTATCATTTAGCAAACAGCCTATGTGACATCGATATGAGTCAGAAACATTTATTATTCTACTGTCAAAATTAACTTTAAAGTGTAAATAGGAAATTTTTGGTCATAAAGTCAGTCTTGTCCAAAACTGAGTTTTATGAGACTTGTGGTTGTGACTGCGTCACAACATAAATTAAGGTTTCCCACATATCCACAGCTGGCAGCAAACAAGTAATCATCAGTTCAGGGTGCAGCTGCATGCGACCCGATAGTAATGCCTGTGGTAAGTTTGGGATGACTTTGAATATCCCTATGGAGCTAGTTAGGGGCCATCAGTAAATTACACAATGTTCATGGAACAATATGTAAAAATTACAATAGCTCCAAATTTCAATTACTTAAACATCTCAAATCAACTATACATTTTAGATATTCATATACAAATATTGAAAGAATTTAACAAGAAAACGTAAAGATATGCAATATGAAACTATTGTCTCATTTTCATTGTGTAATTTATTGACGGTCCCTAACTGTCCAAAGTCGCAGACCAGCCGGCTGATGCTAATTGGATATATAATTTGGGAACCTGCAAACACACACATGAGACTAGCATTTATTAATTAACCCAATCTAAAATGAGTCCAAATCAGGAAGTTGCCCTTTAAAACTAACTAATGACATGTTGCACCTCAACCTTTCTACCTTTCAGATGATCCAAGGAGGAGGACAGATGACAACAGCAGGCCAGTGGATCCCTTAGAACAGCAGCAGCCAGGGGCAAATGGTAGGGAGGAGGATGATTTAGGTGACCCAGACACAGGCCAAGGGCTGTGGCTGTCATTACATTGTGTCAGCCGGTTATTGTCATGTAAAAGTCTGTCGGTCTCACAGTAATTTACCGTGAATTAACATAAACACATTTAGCATCTCCAGGCCTCCACTGCATACAAGCTTTTACAATTAATCAATTTAATATATACAATCAATCCATTATTTATTTTAGGCAGATCTAAATAAACATGATATGAAGAAAATGTATTTCAGAAGAACAGAATATGAGTGTCCTACTGTATGTTATCTCTCTATGCTCCAGGCCATAGGCTGTAGGCTTGTTCATTAAGCAGACAAGACAGGCCTATGCTTATGAGTCCTGGGACATTATTTTATATTATATGATTTTATAGTAAGAAGAATATCATTGAATTTAGCTGAATAAAATAGAAAGGATATTTTTCCCATTCCGGAGCATGTGCGCATATGAAGTAGCTATGTTGAGCATAAAAGTGATCATTTGAAACAGTTATTTGGAAACTTCAGCTGTGAATGGTACAAACCTGCAAATAATAATAATCCAAGAACCATTTAAATAATAATTTATAATCCAAGAGACATTTTAATGATAATTTATAATCCAAGAACCATTTAAATAATAATTTATAATCCAAGAGCCATTTTAATAATAATTTATAATCCAAGAACCATTTTAATAATAATTTATAATCCAAGAACCATTTTAATAATAATTTATGATCCAAGAACCATGTTAATAATAATTTATAATCCAATAACCATTTTAATAATAATTTATAATCCAATAACCATGTTAATAATAATTTATAATCCCACCTTTCTCTGTTTGTTATTGTTTCTCTTCACTCGGCCCCGATACTATTAATATTAATAATAATACTAATAATACTCTTCTCTACCCAAGAATGTCTTAGAAATCAAAACATATATGGGCTGCATGATGCATCAGAAGAGATTACTCAACAGTCTTGTGGAATTTGACTGCGGTCATGACTGATGACTGATGACTGATGACTGATGACTGATGACTGCAGTCATGACTGATGACTGATGACTGATGACTGCCGTCATGACTGATGACTGATGACTGATGACTGCGGTCATGACTGATGACTGATGACTGCGGTCATGACTGATGACTGATGACTGATGACTGCGGTCATGACTGATGACTGCCGGTGTGGCAGTGATACAGTCACCCCAACAGCCCTATAGAGGTCCAAAACATTGTTAAGCTACCCCAGTATCCCCTTGATCGCTTTGGATTGCAAAACTAAAGAGAAACACCAGACAATACACAGAGACAGCAACAGAAGAATATGATATGATGGAGAGAGACACCAGACAAGACACAGAGACAGCAACAGAAGAATAGGATATGATGGAGAGAGACACCAGACAAGACACAGAGACAGCAACAGGAGAATAGGATATGATGGAGAGAGACACCAGACAAGACACAGAGACAGCAACAGGAGAATAGGATATGATGGAGAGAGAAACCAGACAAGACACAGAGACAGCAACAGAAGAATAGGATATGATGGAGAGACACCAGACAAGACAAAGGGACAGCAACAGAAGAATATGATATGATGGAGAGAGACACCAGACAAGACACAGAGACAGCAACAGAAGAATAGGATCTGATGGAGAGAGACACCAGACAAGACACAGAGACAGCAACAGAAGAATAGGATATGATGGAGAGAGACACCAGACAAGACACAGAGACAGCAACAGAAGAATAGGATATTACATTTTAGTCATTTAGCAGACGCTCTTATCCAGAGCGACTTACCGTTAGTAAATGCATACTACAGCATACATGTTTTTTTTTTGTTTTTTTTTTTTTTCATACTGGCCCCCCGTGGGAAACGAACCCACATCCCTGCCGGCCAAACCCTCCCCTACCTTGGACGACGCTGGACCAATTTTGCGCCGCCCATGGGTCTCCCGGTCACGAACCAGGATCTCTAATGGCACAGCTAGAACTGCGATGCAGTGCCTTAAACCACTGCGCCAATCGGGAGTCGATGGAGAGAGACACCAGACAAGATGAAAGACATCACTAGACGACACAGAGAAAGTGATGGAAAGAGACAGAGGAGGGGAGAACACACAGTAGACTATCACTAAAAGCTGATATAGGGATTCTAATTACTGCACTGTGTGTGAGAGAGAGAGAGAGAGAGAGAGAGAGAGAGAGAGAGAGAGAGAGAGAGAGAGAGAGCGAGAGAGAGAGAGAGAGAGAGAGAGAGAGAGAGAGAGAGAGAGAGAGAGAGAGAGAGAGAGAGAGAGAGAGAGAGAGAGAGAGAGAGAGAGAGTTTAGGTACTGTGGGATTCTTTAATTAGTTTGGCTCATTGGACAGGTCAGAGTCTATGTTTGAAGATGTTGAGTGGTTTTTGGCAATACACTGTAGATGTATTCATGGATTTAGCTGTTGAAATTCCTTCCCGGACCCTCCTACTGGCTATGGGCTAAGCCTCCAATGTCTTCAAATCCTAGGGGAGAGAGGAGCTTCTAACCCTGGGGAGAGAGGAGCTGTTACCCCTGGGGAGAGAGGAGCTGTTACCCCTGGGGAGAGAGGAGCTGCTACCCCTGGGGAGAGAGGAGCTGTTACCCCTGGGGAGAGAGGAGCTGTTACCCCTGGGGAGAGAGGGGCTGCAACCAGGAGAGAGGAGCTGTTACCCCTGGGGAGAGAGGAGCTGTTACCCCTGGAGAGAGAGGAGCTGCTACCCCTGGGGAGAGAGGAGCTGTTACCCCTGGGGAGAGAGGAGCTGATACCCCTGGGGAGAGAGGAGCTGTTACCCCTGGGGAGAGAGGAGCTGCTACCCCTGGGGAGAGAGGAGCTGTTACCCCTCGGGAGAGAGGAGCTGTTACCCCTGGCGAGAGAGGAGCTGCTACCCCTGGGGAGAGAGGAGCTGTTACCCCTGGGGAGAGAGGGGCTGCAACCAGGAGAGAGGAGCTGTTACCCCTGGGGAGAGAAGAGCTGCAACGAAGAGAGACTGCAAACCTGCTCGGGAAGAGAAGAGCTTAACGATTGGTGATTGTTGGGGCACGTTTGGCAGGAGCTTCAGTGACGAAAACTGCTCAACTTGCCGATGTTTCACAATGTGCCATGGCCGTCTCAGTCACCAGGTTTCAACCCAATTGAACACTTATGGGAGATTCTGGAGTGGCGCCTGAAACAACGTTTTCCACCACCATCAACAAAACACCAAATGATGGAATTTCTTGTGGAAGAATGATGTCACATCCCTCCAATAGAGTTCCAGACACTTGTAGAATGTATGCCAAGACACATCTACACCAAGGAGCATTGTTCTGGCGGCTCCTGGTGGCAAAACGCCCTGTTAAGACACTATGTTGGTGTCTCCTTTATTTTGGCAGTTGCCTGGAGGTGTATGTCACTCATCACTGCAATACATCTGTTCTTGTACTTTATGCTGCTCCACATTGACATAGATTTCACACAGTCATGTCTCTTACATACATTCTAATGCCTCAAATTAAAGTTTAGTTTATAAGTCAGTTAATAATAAAATATAATATTTTCTTGGAACTTTTGAGCCAACGATATGTTTCTGTACATGTCTGTTTTATTTAGTCAATTAGTTATTTGTTCCATTGGTTGGCTGTGTGTGTGTGTGTGTGTGTGTGTGTGTGTGTGTGTGTGTGTGTGTGTGTGTGTGTATGTGTGAGAGTGTGCGTGTGAGTGTGAGTGAGTGAGAGTGAGAGAGAGAGAGAGAGAGAGAGAGAGAGTGAGTGAGAATGAGATTGAGAGGGAAGAACCTGATATGTAAATAGGTTCAGCAAACTTTCAGTCACAGCATTATTCAGTCTTGATGTAATTTAACCATATTAACCTGTTTAATCAAATTGTTTTCATTTGGAACACTAAATCAGAACTACATTTGGAGTTCCAGACACTTGTAGAATGTATGCCAAGGCATATTGTAAGAGCTATAAAGAGACAGGGAGTGGGAGAGAGAACAGGTAGAACCTGATATGGAAATGAGCAGAACAAACTAAAGGAACTTTCCACCACCGAATGATCATTCTAGACTCTGCTTCTATTGAGAGACATATAAAAGGTAAGACGACGATTGTTATGTGTATTAATATAGTTGATGATATTGTTATGTGTATTAATATAGTTGATGATATTGTTATGTGTATTAATATAGTTGATGATATTGTTATATGTATTAATATAGTTGATGATATTGTTATGTGTATTCATATAGTTGATGATATGTTTTGTGGACAGTGTTATAATAGGCCTACTCTCCTTAAAATGTTTTCAATATAAATTAGATGCGGAATGTGAATTCGTTCTGTTTCCATCTGTGTGCCCCAGGGTGATCGCTCCTACACTATCTAGAATCTAAAAGGGTTCTTTGGCTGTCCCCATAGGAGAACCCTTTGTAGAACCCTTTTTGGTCCTAGGTAGAACCCTTTTGGGTTCCATGAAGAATCCTTTCCACAGAGGGTTCTACATGGAAGGCAGAAGGGTTCTACCTGGATCCCAAAAGTGTTCTCCTGTGGGGACAGCCAGAGGACCCTTTTGGAACTCTTTTTTCTAAGAGTGTACTGTATCATAGGTCTATAGACTTGTCTTCTCAAAACAGGCTTAAAACACAACAAGCAACAACATTTTCTCTTTCTAATCTACTGTTAACTCTTTTCACTCAGGAAGGTATGTTGTGTGAAAGAGATACAAATAAATACTGTGGAAAGACTAACAACTTACACTTCCTCAAAACAGGTTGTGTGTGTTCATTAGTGCCCACCGTAGCAAAACATTTGGCAACGGAAACCGTTTAGGTCACGTTGTACAGAGTTTGGAGTAAACTGTTTATGCAACATTTTAAAACTGTTTTCTGTGGTGTAAACTCATGAATACGTCCCAGGTTGTAGCCTACAACTCGGCTGTTGATGGCTGCCTCATGCTGTAACCTGAACTTAGCCTGAGGGGTGGACTATGATGCAAGCTAGATATACTGGTTTTCTAAAGTTAGCTTCAGTTAGCTTCACATTCCAGCTCAGGCCTCATCCATTAGAATATACAGAGCGCTAGTCATCAGGAAGGTGCTCTCTCAGCAGAACTGTAGATATCTCAATGACTTGACATGTTCTGGTTGTGAATTCAGGCTACAAGGTGAGAATCATGCCAGGAATGATTGTAAAGTGTGTAGAGAAATTAAATGTATGGTGTAATTTTAGTACAGTGAATGGAAGTAAAACACTCAGACCTAACAGTCTACTTCTACTGAGACAGGTTTGTGTCAGTCTAATCATACAAAATGGAGCTAACTGAATGTGGGCAAGTCAAATTCAATATATTCATATATTATAGTTCTACATTTAACATTTGATATGATAACTGTGATTGTATCATAGTTCTACTATATTGTAGCGATCCTCGCTAAATGAGCCACGTCACAATTCCAAACAAGTAACCCAATTGGCGCCAGTGGCGCGATGCGTAGGTTGTTTGCCTTTTTACAAGTGCAACCTGGGTTCACTTCCCTGCCCTGCTGTTTGCTACATTGGTGTCAGAAGTAGTATGGTGTCTGTGAGGCCATCAGAATGCACAGCCCGGATGTGTGATGGGTCTGAGTAGTCGAAGCACGGGACTTGCTTTTATAGGGGGCAGTGTGAGCCAGGTTACAATTCCCATCGCAGCAATAGGTTTAACCCTATAGACAGGTTATAATTAGGTTTAACCCTATAGACAGGTTATAATTAGGTTTAACCCTATAGACAGGTTATAATTAGGTTTAACCCTATAGACAGGTTATAATTAGGTAACCCTATAGACAGGTTATAATTAGGTTTAACCCTATAGACAGGTTATAATTAGGTTTAACCCTATAGACAGGTTATAATTAGGGTTAACCCTATAGACAGGTTATAATTAGGTTTAACCCTATAGACAGGTTATAATTAGGGTTTAACCCTATAGACAGGTTATAATTAGGTTTAACCCTATAGACAGGTTATAATTAGGTTTAACCCTATAGACAGGTTATAATTAGGTTTAACCCTATAGACAGGTTATAATTAGGTTTAACCCTATAGACAGGTTATAATTAGGTTAACCCTATAGACAGGTTATAATTAGGTTCAACCCTATAGACAGGTTATAATTAGGTTTAACCCTATAGACAGGTTATAATTAGGTTTAACCCTATAGACAGGTTATAATTAGGTTTAACCCTATAGACAGGTTATAATTAGGTTCAACCCTATAGACAGGTTATAATTAGGTTTAACCCTATAGACAGGTTATAATTAGGTTTAACCCTATAGACAGGTTATAATTAGGTTTAACCCTATAGACAGGTTATAATTAGGTTTAACCCTATAGACAGGTTATAATTAGGTTTAACCCTATAGACAGGTTATAATTAGGTTTAACCCTATAGACAGGTTATAATTAGGTTTAACCCTATAGACAGGTTATAATTAGGTTTAACCCTATAGACAGGTTATAATTAGGTTTAACCCTATAGACAGGTTATAATTAGGTTTAAACCCTATAGACAGGTTATAATTAGGTTTAACCCTATAGACAGGTTATAATTAGGTTTAACCTATAGACAGGTTATAATTAGGTTTAACCCTATAGACAGGTTATAATTAGGTTTAACCTATAGACAGGTTATAATTAGGTTAACCCTATAGACAGGTTATAATTAGGTTTAACCCTATAGACAGGTTATAATTAGGTTTAACCCTATAGACAGGTTATAATTAGGTTTAACCCTATAGACAGGTTATAATTACGTTTAACCCTATTGCTGCGATGCTTAGGGTGTTTGCCTTTTTCGCCAGCGACCTGGGTTCACTGCCCTGCCCCACTGTTTTCTACAATATTAATATCACAGACTACCCAACGTCCGTTGAACAAAGAGACACAACAATATGAGTGAAAGGATTTTAGGATAATATCAGTTAGTGTTGATTTAGAGTTGTCTTCTGGGTTCAGCCTTCTAGCTTCCTTTATCAATTGGGTGAAATATAACAAATGACATGGTCTCAGAGTTTGGAGATAACCAGTCCCAGTTTAAATCGCCCATGGTGTCCATTTAATTAATTCCCCAGAGCAGCAAGGGAATCTAGAGACTCAACCTTTGCAGAATCAGAATCACCTTTATTCGCCAAGTACATTTCCACATACATATGTAGGATCTTAATTTGAGCCAGTTTGCTACAGCAGGAAAATATTCCTACAGCAACAAGAAACATTCATTATTATGTGAATTATAATTAATGGATATTTTTGTAGCGGTTGATACATTTTTCGTAAGGGAAACTCAAGTCTGGCATTTCTAAGTGGAAATTACAAACTTCAGAAGCATTTTAAAACCTAAAATACACTACAAGTTTTACATTTCCTGCATTGCGGGAAAGTTATTCTGCAGTGGAGGGTGATCAAATTAAGATCCTACATCTGTACACATAATTCTACATGGTGATAGTGACAGACAACATTTAGAGACAGAATACAGACAGAAGAGTTTACACAAATGTCTGTACAACATTATACACAACTAGGAAGAGTGAGCATAGAGCTATAAGAGAATGAACAGTGGATATACAAATATACAGTACAGTGGGTATACATATACAGTGGGGAAATAAAGTATTTAGTCAGCCACCAATTGTGCAAGTTCTCCCACTTAAAAAGATGAGGGAGCCCTGTAATTTTCATCATAGGTACACGTCAACTATGACAGACAAAATGAGAAGAAAAAAATCCAGAAAATTACATTGTAGGATTTTTAATGAATTTATTTGCAAATTATGGTGGAAAATAAGTATTTGGTCAATAACAAAAGTTTCTCAATACTTTGTTATATACCCTTTGTTGGCAATGACACAGGTCAAAAGTTTTCTGTAAGTCTTCACAAGGTTTTCACACACTGTTGCTGGTATTTTGGCCCTTTCCTCCATGCAGATCTCCTCTAGAGCAGTGATGTTTTGGGACTGTCGCTGGGCATCACAGACTTTCAACTCCCTCCAAAGACTTTCTATGGAGTTGAGATCTGGAGACTGGCTAGGCCACTCCAGGACCTTGAAATGCTTCTTACGAAGCCACTCCTTCGTTGCCCGGGCGGTGTGTTTGGGATCATTGTCATGCTGAAAGACCCAGCCACGTTTCATCTTCAATGCCCTTGCTGATGGAAGGAGGTTTTCACTCAAAATCTCACGATACATGGCCCCATTCATTCTTTCCTTTACACGGATCAGTCGTCCTGGTCCCTTTGCAGAAAAACATCCCCAAAGCATAATGTTTCCACCCCCATGCTTCACAGTAGGTATGGTGTTCTTTGGATGCAACTCAGCATTCCTTGTCCTCCAAACACGACGAGTTGAGTTTTTACCAAAAAGTTATATTTTGGTTTCATCTGACCATATGACATTCTCCCAATCCTCTTCTGGATCATCCAAATAATATATGCATGACAAATGCACTCTAGCAAACTTCAGACGGGCCTGGACATGTACTGGCTTAAGCAGGGGGACACGTCTCGCACTGCAGGATTTGAGTCCCTGGAGGCGTAGTGTGTTACTGATGGTAGGCTTTGTTACTTTGGTCCCAGCTCTCTGCAGGTCATTCACTAGGTCCCCCCGTGTGGTTCTGGGATTTTTGCTCACCGTTCTTGTGATCATTTTGACCCCACGGGGTGAGATCTTGCGTGGAGCCCCAGATCGAGGGAGATTATCAGTGGTCTTGTATGTATTCCATTTCCTAATAATTGCTCCCACAGTTGATTTCTTCAAACCAAGCTGCTTACCTATTGCAGATTCAGTCTTCCCAGCCTGGTGCAGGTGTACAATTTTGTTTCTGGTGTCCTTTGACAGCTCTTTGGTCTTGGCCATAGTGGAGTTTGGAGTGTGACTGTTTGAGGTTGTGGACAGGTGTCTTTTATACTGATAACAAGTTCAAACAGGTGCTATTAATACAGGTAACGAGTGGAGGACAGAGGAGCCTCTTAAAGAAGAAGTTACAGGTCTGTGAGAGCCAGAAATCTTGCTTGTTTGTAGGTGACCAAATACTTATTTTCCACCATAATTTGAAAATAAATTCAATAAAAATCCTACAATGTGATTTTCTGTAAAAAATATTCTCAATTTGTCTGTCATAGTTGACGTGTACCTATGATGAAAATTACAGGCCTCTCTCATCTTTTTAAGTGGGAGAACTTGCACAATTTGTGGCTGACTAAATTCTTTTTTCCCCCACTGTACAGTACCCGTATAAATATATCTAAGAGAGATGAACAGAGTGCTAATGCAGTATAGTGCAGTTATTTAGTGTACAGTTCAGAGATGGCTTGATGTGGTGTGCAGCGTAGAGTGTATAGTCCTTTAGTCTCTATGGGCCAGATGGTAGTGTACAGTTCAGAGATGGCTTGATGTGGTGTGCAGCATAGAGTGTATAGTCCTTTGGTCTCTATGGGCCAGATGGCCAGTTGGTGAGGGCCACAGCATGGGGAAAGAAACTGTTCAGATGGGGGTCTATAACATCCAATCACATAGGTTTACAGCAGCTAACAGTTGCAACGTCATTGCTAATAACTCAAACTGCCTTATTTAGATAAAAACATAATCTCTGTACAGATGTAGAATCTTAATTTGATCACCCTGTTGCAGGAGAACTAAAACTTGTAGTGTATTTGAGTGTATTTAAGCTTTAAAAAAAGGTTTCTGAAGATGATCAATTCCACTTTTCTATTAAAATAATTGTTCATTAATTATAATCCACATAATAATTCAAATGTCCTGTTGCTGCAGGATTATTTTCCTGCTGTAGAAAACTGGCTAAAATTAAGATCCTACATCTGTAGCAATACACCTCTCTTTGATGTACATGGCTATATCAGGATTGACTTTTGACCATTTTACATCTTTTATTTACTGTTGTTTAGGCTGGTTGAAAGGTTTAAATAAAGACCATTTCTGTAAAGATAAAAAAGTATCTAACTTATAAATGGCCAGTTGGTGGTCCTCTGTAGCTCAGCTGGTGGAGAACGGCGCTTGTAACGCCAAGGTAGTGGGTTCGATCCCCGGGACCACCCATACACAAAAAATGTATGCACGCATGACTGTAAGTCGCTTTGGATAAAAGCGTCTGCTAAATGGCATATTATTATTATTATTTAAATCATGAGCCTCATCTTGAGGAGTCACCTGCGACAGCAGTCATAGGAGTGCTGATCTGGGATCAGTTTTGCCTTTTTAGATCATAATGAAACAGATTAAATGGACAGATCAACACTCCTCCTCTGAGACACTGCCTTTATGAATAAGGGCCCAGGAGTCACCAGGACCAACTGGAAGTCTCTCTGGATAAGAGCTTCTGCTAAATGACTAAAATGTAAATGTAGTATGAGTCAGCAGGACCAGGAAACAACGTGGTGTTCTAATTTCTGCACAAACTGTTTGAGCCAGTTTGCTACAGCAGGAAAATGTTCCTGCTGGGTGGGGAGGGGTGGGGATGGGACTGAGCTGAAACTGAAAGTAAATGTTTCTTTTGTACAGGATCCATTTGGAGACGACCGCGCAGAAAACACTATATGGAGAGAACTGAAAAATAAAGTGAGTATTTCTGAACAATAATCTATTCTAATGGACAGAGTAAGAGAATGAATACCTGGAATTAGATATTATTAGTTAGTAGAACTGCTACTTGAGCTTAGTTGCTGACAGACAGCAGTTTTCAAAGTGGAAACTAATCAGTAGGTCTGTGTGTTATCAGGTAGGCTATTATCATTGTCATTATGGAGACACCTATTTTACAACCCTTATTCCATAAAACATATTAACGCTGTAGAACTGATGCACATCAAGAAATAAGGTGACAAATCACAGGAAAACTACTTTAGGCGCTCTAGAGCACGTTAGATACATTCTGTCGGAGGTGGTTTAAACTGCATTCTAATGTCGACTTTGCTTATGGAAAACCATATCATGCGAAGGTTTTTACACATGCTCAGTTCTTGGGTTTTGTTCTTGGGTCTCGAGTGGAAATTTGAAATGGAAGTTATGGAACTCCATCATGTGCTTCTGTTATGAGAAAAACTCCACAATGAAACTGACATTAATTGTGGAGAATGATAGATCTGTTGGCCATCAAGTAGCCTATTAATTGTTATGCCTGTCTAGGCTGCTGTAGTCTACCGTTTTATACTATAAATATGTTGAAATGACTGGAGTCGTTGCAAATCATTTTGTGCCACTTGTGTAGCCAACCTGGAGCTGGCAAACAGATGTAATAAATAGCCTTTAACTTCAGTTTATTGTTGTTGTAGCCTTGTGTTATTATGTAATTAATAATGGCCTTGTTTAGTTAATTCAATTGGAAGTTATCAAGTGTCACCATGGTCACAGTTCTATTGCAATTGCTGATCAGATGTTAGAATGCATTAGATTGAAGGTAACAGTCAGCCAGATTAGGCTACAGGTAAAAAAATAACCTGGCTGTTGTTGACAAGCATGGACCTATTCAGTTCATATCCATATTATTAATATTTGATTCATTGATTGAAATTACGACCCCATCCTCAGTAGCCTATTCCAGCAGGCTACTGGGCAACAGAAGCACTTCCTACCTCAACATCGTCTTGCTATTCATGTTAAATAAATTCATCTGTCAATTTGAACTAAGCAAGCTGCTAAATCATTCAGCTTACATCTTGCCTACATCTTGCCCAGGCTATCAGGGGCTATGTTTTGGCCTAGTTTTCAGGCCTTGTGGGCGGGTTTTGCGTAGTCATTGGGCTAGAAAAGGTCATTGCATTAAATCACCTGACTGGATGTGTCTGTTAGTAAACTGTTTTATTTCTAAGAGATCATGAATAAAAGAGAACAATTGACATTCAAGAATTAGTTGTCACTGTGTTAACCACAACCAACATGCTGCATCTCTGTTTAGGGGTCAGTGCTCTAAAATGAGTCTCTCTGGGGAGAGAGAGGAGGGGGGCCCTGCCTCTAAAATGAGTCTCTCTGGGGAGAGAGAGGAGGGGGGCCCTTCCTCTTAAATGAGTCTCTCTGGGGAGAGAGAGGAGGGGGGCCCTGCCTCTAAAATGAGTCTCTCTGGGGAACATGACACCAAAACTAAAAGGTGAGCTGACAATATTGTTTAAGAATTTATATTCCAAAACGCTATATAGGAGATTAGATTTTAGATGTGATTTAAAACCATTGTTTAGCTGGAATGTAATGTTCGTATCCTGTATATTTGACTGTGATACGTGGTTGTCTCACCTAGCTACCTTAAGATTAATGCATTTACAGATGCCATATCTTAATTTGACCCAGTTTCTCACAGCAGGAATATGATCCTGCAGCAATAGCAAATGTGCATTTTTAGGTGGATTATAATTAAGGGGTATTTTCTGTAGGGGTTCATACATTTTTCATCAGGGCAAATCAAGTCTGACATTTGTAGGTGGAAATTACACTCCAGACACCTTTGTAAAGCCTTGTAGTGGTTTAATACTTTCTTTAAACATTAACAGCTAATTGACCAACATTTCTGAAAAGGGATATACAGTGGGGGAAAAAAGTATTTAGTCAGCCACCAATTGTGCAAGTTCTCCCACTTAAAAAGATGAGAGAGACCTGTAATTTTCATCATAGGTACACGTCAACTATGACAGACAAATTGAGAGAAAAAAATCCAGAAAATCACATTGTAGGATTTTTAATGAATTTATTTTCAAATTATGGTGGAAAATAAGTATTTGGTCACCTACAAACAAGCAAGATTTCTGGCTCTCACAGACCTGTAACTTCTTCTTTAAGAGGCTCCTCTGTCCTCCACTCGTTACCTGTATTAATGGCACCTGTTTGAACTTGTTATCAGTATAAAAGACACCTGTCCACAACCTCAAACAGTCACACTCCAAACTCCACTATGGCCAAGACCAAAGAGCTGTCAAAGGACACCAGAAACAAAATTGTAGACCTGCACCAGGCTGGGAAGACTGAATCTGCAATAGGTAAGCAGCTTGGTTTGAAGAAATCAACTGTGGGAGCAATTATTAGGAAATGGAAGACACACAAGACCACTGATAATCTCCCTCGATCTGGGGCTCCACGCAAGATCTCACCCCAAGGGGTCAAAATGATCACAAGAACGGTGAGCGAAAATCCCAGAACCACACGGGGGGACCTAGTGAATGACCTGCAGAGAGCTGGGACCAAAGTAACAAAGCCTACCATCAGTAACACACTACGCCGCCAGGAACTCAAATCCTGCAGTGCCAGATGTGTCCCCCTGCTTAAGCCAGTACATGTCCAGGCCCATCTGAAGTTTGCTAGAGTGCATTTGGATGATCCAGAAGAGGATTGGGAGAATGTCATATGGTCAGATGAAACCAAAATATAACTTTTTGGATAAAACTCAACTCGTCGTGTTTGGAGGACAAAGAATGCTGAGTTGCATCCAAAGAACACCATACCTACTGTGAAGCATGGGGGTGGAAAAATCATGCTTTGGGGCTGTTTTTCTGCAAAGGGACCAGGACGACTGATCCGTGTAAAGGAAAGAATGAATGGGGCCATGTATCGTGAGATTTTAAGTGAAAATCTCCTTCCATCAGCAAGGGCATTGCAGATGAAACGTGGCTGGGTCTTTCAGCATGACAATGATCCCAAACACACCGCCCGGGCAACGAAGGAGTGGCTTCGAAAGAAGCATTTCAAGGTCCTGGAGTGGCCTAGCCAGTCTCCATATCTCAACCCCATAGAAAATCTTTGGAGGGAGTTGAAAGTCCGTGTTGCCCAGCGACAGCCCCAAAACATCACTGCTCTAGAGGAGATCTGCATGGAGGAATGGGCCAAAATACCAGCAACAGTGTGTGAAAACCTTGTGAAGACTTACAGAAAACGTTTGACCTGTGTCATTGCCAACAAAGGGTATATAACAAAGTATTGAGACACTTTTGTTATTGACCAAATACTTATTTTCCACCATAATTTGCAAATAAATTCATAAAAAATCCTACAATGTGATTTTCTGGATTTTTTTCCCTCATTTTGTCTGTCATAGTTGACGTTTACCTATGATGAAAATTACAGGCCTCTCTCATCTTTTTAAGTGGGAGAACTTGCACAATTGGTGGCTGACTAAATACTTTTTTCCCCCACTGTATAGCGTTTTGGAATGAAACTCTTGATTCCCCATCTGAGATCAGAGTAGATGAGAGATGTAATGTTTGTCTCTGTTGTGTTGAAGCCCAATCAAGCAGGAGAGACCAGCCTCCCCTGTACCCAGCTGTGTGTCCATGAAGAGTGACAAGTCTATGGAACTTCCTATGAATTTCAGAGAGGGAGACTCTTCTAGTGAACAAAGGTAAGAAGAACTCATGGGTCATGATCATTGAGTTAAACAACACTGTCTCCAGTCATTTCTCCTCTCCCATTTTACCATTTATTTTTGTTTTCATAATCCATAGACTAATACTTTTTTCAATTTTCATAGTCCTGAAACAATATTAAACTAACACAACATTCCTTCCATGTGTGTGTGTGTGTGTGTGTGTCAGTGTGTGTGTGTGTGCACTCCCTGGATGAGGAGATGTAATCTCTATCCTGATTGCTGAGTCACTTTTACCCCTACCTACATGTACATATTACCTCAACTACCTGGTACCCCTGCACATTGACTCAGTACTGGTACTCCTTGTATATAGTCTAGTTATTACCGCAACTACCTGGTACCCCTTATAGCCTCATTATTATTATTTCATTGTATTACTATTTACTTTTTCTTTGTTTTTAACTGTATTTGTCAGCTTCCTGCCTCCTGTTTGTCTCCGGGCCTCTAGAGGTCATCTGTGTTCCCCTCTGCCTTAGTTCTTCCTCGTGTGTCCTTATTAGCTTGATCCAGGTCACCTGTGCCTTGTTTCCCCTAGAGTATTTTAGCTGTGTTTTTTCCCCTGTTCCTCACTTGGTTTTTGAGTCCTGGCTATGTGTCTCCTGCTTTGTCCCACCTTGTCTTTCCAAGTAAGCTTTTCTAAGTTATCTTTAGTTTGTTTTTCTCCCCTCGTGGAGTTATTTTGTTTTGCCTCCTGTTTTGTTACTCTACCTCTGTTAATATACCTCTTTCTGAGAAGAACTTTTGTTGGACTATTTTTGAAGTGCAAAGAACCTTTTTGTTACATTAAATCTACTTACCTGGAGTATTGCCTTGGGTGTTTCATTTGGGTCCAACTATACCTCCTCTGTGGCTAAGGGGTAGAACCCCCAGCTCTCCACATCTGAGACCGGAGTACTAGCCCAGCTTGTGACAGCATTGTTGGGAAAGGGCTCGTTAGTAAGCATTTCACGGTAAAGTGTACACCTGTTGTATTCAGCGCATGTGAGAAATACAATTTGATTTGAAGGCCATTGGCTCTAACGGTCGTCTCGTGCCGAACAGCGCATGTTCGGATGTTGAAGCACTGTGGCTAGGAAAAACTCCCTAGAAAGGCAGGAACCTAGGTAGAAACCTAGAGAGGAACCAGGCTCTGAGGGGTGGCCAGTCCTCTTCTGGCTGTGCTGGGGGGAGATTATAACAGTACATGGCCATTAAGGCC
>NW_028165752.1:0-7500 GCF_964263955.1 Coregonus lavaretus
ATGAACACACACACACCTACTGCAGCACTACCATACCTGCATATCTCTCAGCTCAATAGCACTTAATAACAAGACTACTGAATGTCAGAGTCAGACACCAGTGTAGGATGAGGATTGATTGATTGACTGGCTGTCAATTAAAGAACAACAGGAATTCAGTAGAACTGGCTGTCAACTAAAGAAATTCAGTAGAACTGGCTGTCAACTAAAGATCAACAGGACTTCAGTAGGACTGGATGTCAACTATAGAACAACAGGAGTTCAGTAGGACTGGCTGTCAACTAAAGAACAACAGGAGTTCATTAGGACTGGCTGTCAACTAAAGAACAACAGGAGTTCATTAGGACTGGCTGTCAACTATAGAACAACAGGAGTTCATTAGGACTGGCTGTCAACTATAGAACAACAGGAGTTCATTAGGACTGGCTGTCAACTAAAGAACAACAGGAGTTCATTAGGACTGGCTGTCAACTATAGAACAACAGGAGTTCAGTAGGACTGGCTGTCAACTAAACAACAACAGTTCAGTAGGACTGGCTGTCAACTAAAGAAGAACAGGAGTTCAGTAGAACTGGCTGTCAACTAAACAACAACAGTTCAGTAGAACTGGCTGTCAACTAAAGAACAACAGGAGTTCAGTAGGACAGGGTTGTGTCTCAGTTATTTTGACATGGTTGTGTCGCTACTATTTTGACAGGGTAGTCTCTACTATTTGACAGGGTTTTGTCTCTGTTATTTTGACTGGGTTGTGTCTCTGTTATTTTGACAGTGTTGTGTCTCTACTATTTTGACATGGTTGTGTCTCTACTATTTTGACAGGGTTGTGTAAGTGAGAATCAGAAACCTTCTACAATGTTATCCATGTGTCATTTAATGTTAAAAAAGGGCCAGCACTCGCTCGATTATGATTTGCAGCATTAGAATCACTGAGAAGGCGCTAGCTGAAATGTATGCCAGTGGGTCGTCTAGAAAGACATGTTGCTATGAATGACAATTAAAACAGAGCTTCAATTATTGCAAATCATAGTCAAGTGCTGTCTTTTTATTCATATTAATATGATCTACAGCCATGACCAATAGGAGCATGCTCACCTCAGTTTTTAAGGAAGTAGACCTAGACGGGTTGGCGATATCAAACAAAACAAATACAATGACTAAACATGTCTAAATTAATAATATGATTATCAGATTCTGACGTTTGTTCCTTTACATGTTATAAAAGTACCGTGTTTGATGGGACTAACAATGGGATAGGTTAGCAAGAAATGTTTGTGGCAAATAATTAGAGCTATTCCATTTGTGGGGAGAAAAATAGGGAAATATAGCTCACAGACACATCATCACACTTATGCATTCATATTTTTAAAAGCTTGTTTTAATTTATGATAATGTCACTAATCAACGTATTCCTGATTGGTGATAGTTTTGTTACCTCTTACAGTCATATGGATACTCCTACTAAAATGTAACATTTCTTGAACTATTCTGGCGCAAAGTAGGGCTAGGCCTAGACTCAGGTTTGACCTGGGTCATTCACACCTGTGTGCCTCTTTCTGGATATTTGCTATCAGACCACCTTAATAAGCCATGTAAGCTTGGAGGACTGAACTGAAATAGAAAAACAGAACTGCTGTTGAATAAAATATTGTTTTCCTCCGTTTGGGGATGTATTTACTATCACTGGTTATTCTGAAGCGTCAGCTTACTCAGGACAGACTCTCTGTGTGTGTGTGTGTGTGTGTGTGTGTGTGTGTGTGTGTGTGTGTGTGTGTGTGTGTGTCGGTGCGTGTGTGCATGAATGTGTGTGTGTGGCAATTCAGAGAGAGACTCAGTGTTTTATTGTCAGATGTTTTGTTCCTTGTCTCTAATGTGTCTAGTTTAGCCCACCTACAGGAAAGTAGCCCTTTGTTCACGTATGGGTTCTTTATTCTTAGCTTTGTTTATCTCAGGACATTTTAATTAAATAGGGTGCACACAACACCAAATAGCAGATCACAGGAAGGCAGAATAGCAACAGCAATAGTTACACTATCCATCACTATACAATGGTATGACGTTACAATATTCCATACCAGAGTTATATTTCCCGTTCTCTCTCCCTATCCTCAGACCCAGATGATGATGACCTGTTAATTATATCTCCTCTATTCTCTCTATCTATCCAGACCCCTACCCAGACCCCTAATTATACCTCCTCTGTTCTCTCGCTCTATCCAGACCCCTACCCAGACCCCTAATTATACCTCCTCTGTTCTCTCGCTCTATCCAGACCCCTACCCAGACCCCTAATTATATATCCTCTGTTCTCTCGCTCTATCCAGACCTCTATCCAGACCCAGATGATGATGACCTGAAGGTGAAGACACAGAGACCTAGATCAGCAGACCAGCCAGGTGTGTTTCAGGCACAGACAGGTGAGTTGTGTTGTGTGTGTGTGTGTGTGTGTGTGTGTGTGTGTGTGTGTGTGTGTGTGTGTGTGTGTGTGTGTGTGACTATACTTGTGGGGACCAGAAGTCCCCACAAGAATAGTAAATTATCAAAAATTTGACGAACTGGGGACATTTTATTAGGGTTAAGGTATGGGTATGGGTTAGAGTTAGGATTAGGTTTAGGGTTAGGGAAAATAGAATTCTGAATGGGACTGAATTGTGTGTCCCCACAAGGTTAGTTGTACAAGACTGTGTGTGTGTGTGTGTGTGTGTGTGTGTGTGTGTGTGTGTGTGTGTGTGTGTGTGTGTGTGTGTGTGTGTGTGTGTGTGTGTGTGTGTGTGTGTGTGATAGATGGCTAGGGAGTTAGATTGGGGCTGGATGTATATATACACCGCTGGATGAAAGTAAAATTATGTAATGGAAAGGAACATAGGACTAATACAGTATGACAGCCAAAATGAGAAAAAAAATTCCAGAAAATCACATTGTAGGATTTTTAATAAATTTATTTGCAAATTATGGTGGAAAATAAGTATTTGGTCAATAACAAAAGTTTCTCAATACTTTGTTATATACCCTTTGTTGGCAATGACACAGGTCAAACATTTTCTGTAAGTCTTCACACACTGTTGCTGGTATTTTGGCCCATTCCTCCATGCAGATCTCCTATAGAGCAGTGATGTTTTGGGGCTGTGGCTGGGCAACACAGACTTTCAACTCCCTCCAAAAATTTTCTATGGGGTTGAGATCTGGAGACTGGCTAGGCCACTCCAGGACCTTGAAATGCTTCTTACGAAGCCACTCCTTCGTTGCCCTGGCGGTGTGTTTGGGATCATTGTCATGCTGAAAGACCCAGCCATGTTTCATCTTCAATGCCCTTGCTGATGCGGTCCTCTGTAGCTCAGCTGGTAGAGCACGGCGCTTGTAACGCTAAGGTAGTGGGTTCGATCCCCGGGACCACCCATACACAAAAAAATGTATGCACGCATGACTGTAAGTCACTTTGGATAAAAGCGTCTGCTAAATGGCATATTATTATTATTATATTATCTGATGGAAGGAGGTTTTCACTCAAAATCTCACAATACATGGCCCCATTCATTCTTTCCTTTACACAGATCAGTCGTCCTGGTCCCTTTGCAGAAAAACAGCCCCAAAGCATGATGTTTCCACCCCCATGCTTCACAGTAGGTATGGTGTTCTTTGGATGCAACTCAGCATTCTTTGTCCTCCAAACACGACGAGTTGAGTTTTTACCAAAAAGTTCTATTTTGGTTTCATCTGACCATATGACATTCTCCCAATCCTCTTCTGGATCATCCAAATGCACTCTAGTAAACTTCAGACGGGCCTGGACATGTACTGGCTTAAGCAGGGGGACACGTCTGGCACTGCAGGATTTGAGTCCCTGGTGGCGTAGTGTGTTACTGATGGTAGGCTTTGTTACTTTGGTCCCAGCTCTCTGCAGGTCATTCACTAGGTCCCCCCGTGTGGTTCTGGGATGTTTGCTCACCGTTCTTGTGATCATTTTGACCCCACGGGGTGAGATCTTGCGTGGAGCCCCAGATCGAGGGAGATTATCAGTGGTCTTGTATGTCTTCCATTTCCTAATAATTGCTCCCACTGTTGATTTCTTCAAACCAAGCTGCTTACCTATTGCAGATTCAGTCTTCCCAGCCTGGTGCAGGTCTACAATTTTGTTTCTGGTGTCCTTTGACAGCTCTTTGGTCTTGGCCATAGTGGAGTTTGGAGTGTGACTGTTTGAGGTTGTGGACAGGTGTCTTTTATACTGATAACAAGTTCAAACAGGTGCCATTAATACAGGTAACGAGTGGAGGACAGAGGAGCCTCTTAAAGAAGAAGTTACAGGTCTGTGAGAGCCAGAAATCTTGCTTGTTTGTAGGTGACCAAATACTTATTTTCCACCATAATTTGCAAATCAATTCATAAAAAATCCTACAATGTGATTTTCTGGATTTTTCTTTCTCAATTTGTCTGTCATAGTTTACGTGTACCTATGATGAAAATTGCAGGCCTCTCTCATCTTTTTAAGTGGGAGAACTTGCACAATTGGTGGCTGACTAAATACTTTTTTCACCCACTGTATGTATAATCCTATAAAAGATGGTACATAAAATAACTTAAATAATAAAAAAAGACCTGAAAACACACACACACACACACACTGCCCCCTAGGCCCCCAGCCCCCCAGCCCCCCAGCCCCCTAGCCCCATACCCCCCTAGCCCCAACCCCCCTAGCCCCCTAGGCCCCCAGCCCCCCATTCCCCTAGCCCCATACCCCCCTAGCCCCCTAGGCCCCCACCACTGTCATAGGGAATTCCTACTGGGGGGAATCCTTGGCACTGCCTCTACCCCTCTCCCCCCCCCCCTGCCACCCACTCACCCATCCCCAGGACTTCTGTGATGAGCTTAAGTCCTGACTCACGACATGTAAATGAAGATGTAATGCGATTAACGGACATACAATTACAGTTTTTTCGATAGCTTACACACTAAAATTACAACTTTCCCACAATTAGCAAAACCTTACACTCAAGGAGCAAAACACCGGCCTAGATTTGCACAACTGTAAGCACATTGTCACCTTCACACTTTTTGCAAAACATTACACACAGTGATTTGCAAAACACTAAACACACTTGTATGCATTTGACACAGAACTGTATCATGATGTAATTTCCTTGCAATTTCAAAGCAAAGGCTTTCAAATGAACACACCCATGAACCAATTGGTTAAACACAGCCACCAGGTGTGCACACACACTGGTGCTTAATTGTAGACACACCAATCAGGTTTAAGCACTATAAAAAGGCAACGGGTAAGTTCACCTGTCTTAAAAAAAAAATGGACGGTGTCAGAGGAAGAGGAAGAGGAAGAGGGAGTGGGAGAGGAAGACCTGGAGGAAGGGTAGGACATGCACAAAGAAGAAGACAACCAAATCTGTGTAACGAAATTCGTGCTACAATTGTGGACCATGTAATAAACCACGGACTAACACTGAGGGAGGCTGGACTGAGAGTACAGCCTAACCTAAGCAGGTACACGGTGGCATCAATAGTTCGGACATTTCGTCAAGAGCACAGGTGAGAAACTTTATCTTCTGTCAACAGAAAATCCATAGCTTACTGCATGTACTATATCAAACGTTTTGGTATCTATTCCTGTATCATTTTACAGTAAGCTACATGTATTTTGTTTGGCCAACATAGGATTGAACGTCGAGAACACCAAGGAGGGAGGGGCCCCATATTCACACAGGAGCAAGAGAGAGAGATCATAAACCTCGTTTTGGCCAATAATGCAATCAGACTTAGAGAAATTCAAGCACATATTGTCAATAATCACAGAATATTCAATAATGTCCAACAGGTCTCTCTGTCAACAATAGCCCGTATCCTTAAAAAACAAAGTTCTGATGAAACAACTGTATAAAGTGCCATTTGAAAGAAATTCAGACAGGGTGAAAGGCCTGCGGTGTGAATATGTGGTGGTACGTTTTGTTCACTGACTGTAGTATTGTGTACTGCACACATAACCTTTTTACTGTAGTAAATTGATGTACACAATGTGATCTTTTGCTGTATTTCAGAGAGTTTTGCAAATGGACAAGGAGGAAGTCCCGCATGAGTTTATATACATTGATGAGGCTGGATTTAACCTGACAACAGTGAGAAGAAGGGGAAGAAACATCATCGGCCACAGGGCTATTGTCAATGTACCAGGGCAACGTGGGGGTAACATTACCCTTTGTGCTGCCATTACACAGAATGGGGTCCTCCAACGCCATGCCAACTTGGGTCCTTACAACACAGACCTCATTCTTACATTTTTAGACAGATTGCACAATATTATCACAGCAGCAAACCAAAGGGACCAGATGCAATACATTGTCGTCTGGGACAATGTAGCTTTCCATCATTTTGCTCGGGTCCAAAACTGGTTTCATCAACACCCACAATTTACAGTTCAATACCTTCCACCATACTCCCCCTTCCTAAACCCCATCGAGGAGTTCTTCTCAGCATGGCGGTGGAAGGTTTATGATCTCCGGCCCTATGTCCAGATGGCCCTCATTAAAGCTATGGTGGAAGCATGTGATCAAATTGAAGCAGCATCCATACAAGGGTGGATTCGTCACTCCAAAAGATTCTTCCCACATTGCCTTGCAAATGAAAATATAGCCTGTGATGTTGACGAGGCCCTGTGGCCAGATCCAGCTAGGCGGAGAGATGTTTAGGTTATTTTTCTTTTTTTTCGGTACTGAACTGGATATGTAATTTATGTTACAGTACTACTGTAAGCTTACAGTACAATGGTACGTTCAGTAATACTGTATGAAAATGTTTTGTTATGAATGTTTTGTTTAAATGTTCAGTATTGACTGACTTGAGTACATGAAAATAAATACATATTTTCATTAGTCTGCACAATTGGTGTCATGTGGTGTTGGTGAATTTATTTTTACACTTATTCTGTGTAAATGCAAAAAGTGTTTTAGGTTGAACACAGGAGGGTTTAACTGATTCAAACAGAATCAGACCATATGATGGTTGGGTTTATGTTATGACAACAAAATTAGGTTTTTATAAGACATTGTATAGTTTTGACAAAAGTGTTCCATTTTGCAAATGATCTGAGGTGTTGTGCTACTTTGGTGTAGTGTTGTGCTAATTGTGTTTTCAAAATTGTGCTTAAGCAATTGAAAAAAACTGTAATTTCATTTAACCGATCACTTTTTGATGACACCCCCATCCAAGGACATGCTTTTAGCAGACAAGGTAATAAAGGAGAGAAAGAGAGGTGGGGATGAGAGAGAGAGTAAGGGATAGAGGGAGGGAGAGAGGGAGAGAGAGGGAGAGAGGGAGAGAGCGAGACAGAGAGAGGGATAGAGGGAGAGAGCGAGAGAGAGAGAGAGAGGGAGAGAGGGAGAGAGAGAGGGAGAGGGAGGGATAGAGGGAGAGAGCGAGACAGAGAGAGGGAGAGAGGGAGAGAGCGAGAGAGGGAGAGAGAGAGGGATAGAGGGAGAGAGGGAGAGAGAGGGATAGAGG
>NW_028165752.1:12500-15796 GCF_964263955.1 Coregonus lavaretus
ACAAACAACGACGAGACAGCCTATAGGGAGGAGGTCAGAGACCTGGCCGTGTGCTGCCAGGACAACAACCTGTCCCTCAACGTGATCAAGACAAAGGAGATGATTGTTGACTACAGGAAAAAGAAGAGGACCGAGCACACCCCATTCTCATCGACGGGGCTGTAGTGGAGCAGGTTGAGAGCTTAAAGTTCCTTGGTGTCCACATCACCAACAAACTAACATGGTTCAAGGACACTAAGACAGTTGTGAAGAGGGCACGACAAAACCTAGGGTTATGAGACTGAAAATATTTGGCATGGGTCCTCAGATCCTCAAAAGGTTCTACACCTACACCATCGAGAGCATCCTGACTGGTTGCATTACTGCCTGGTATGGCAACTGCTCGGCCTCCGACCGCAAGGAACTACAGAGGGTAGTGTGTACGGCCCAGTACATCACTGGGGCCAAGCTTCCTGCCATCCAGGACCTCTATACCAGGCAGTGTCAGAGGAAGGCCCTAAAAATTGTCAAAGACTCCTGCCACCCTAGCCATAGACTGTTCTCTCTGGTAGCGCATGGCAAGTGGTACCGGAGCGCCAAGTCTACGTCCAAGAGGCTTCTAAACAGCTTCTACCCCCAAGCCATAAGACTCCTGAACATCTAATCGAATGGTTCCCCAGACTATTTGCATTGCCCCCCCCCCCCCCCCCCCCCTTTTACGCTGCTGCTACTCTCTGTTTATTATATAGACATAGTCACTTTAATAACTCTACCTACATGTACATATTACCTCAATTACCTCGACTAACCGTTGCCTCCACACATGGTACCTGTACCCCGTGTATATAGCCTTGCTATTGTTATTTTTACTGCTGCTCTTTAATTATTTGTTACTTTTATTTCGTATTATTTTGATAGCATGTTTGTGTGCAATTTTGTTTTGTTATACATTCTTAATACTGCATTGTTAGTTAAGGGCTTGTTAGGAAGTATTTCACTGTAAGGTCTACACCTGTTGTATTCGGCACATGTGACAAATAACATTTGATTTGATTTGATTTGAACATATACAATGGCCGACAAAGACAAATGACAAAGGGAGTATATATATATATACAGTGATAGAATGGGGATTGGAACCAGTTGTGTGTAATGATGACGAGACAAGTCCAGGGTTGATGAGTGAAGGGCGTTTGCCAGCAGCAGGTTCGGCAGCAGCTAGAAGGCAGGCAAGTAAAGCCAAGAATGCGTTACTATAGAGCTTATGAAAACCCTAGCAAAAAGTAACCTAGAAGAAAAATCTAAGCTTGGTTGACAAGACTCTCTTCTACCAATGGAATAGAGGGAATGATAGTATACCATATTGCCAGTGCGGTTAGTTTACTAGTCCTTGAGCTAGAGAAGCGATCGATTGTGAGAGAAAGTGAACCTGTGTATGTGTGTGTGTGTGTGTGTGTGTGTGTGTGTGTGTGTGTGTTTGTGTTTGTGTGACTGTGAGAAGTGCCGTCTGCCGTCTCGAGTTGTCCAAGTTGACGTTGATCGTTATCATGGTGGTGGAGCAAAGGTCTGTGCATTTTCTGTGTTTGTCTGTGTGTGTGTGGTTTCCTTGGTTTGCATAGTGATCAATGATGTTCCGGGCTAGTGGGGTAGATTCTCTATTTGACCAATAGGTGGTGCTACAGTGTTTTAACCCTCACTACACCCCAGTGTACTAACCTTCACTACACCGCCAGTTTTAACCCTCATTACACCCCAGTGTTTTAACCCTCACTAAACCCCAGTGTTGTGACCGTCACTACACCCCAGTGTTTTTTAACCCTCATTACACCCCAGTTTTTTAACCTTCACTAAACTCCAGTGTTGTAACCATCACTACACCCCAGTGTTTTAACCCTCACTACACCCCAGTGTTGTGACCGTCACTACACCACAGTGTTTTTTAACCCTCACTACACCCCAGTGTTTTAACCCTCACTACACCCTAGTGTTGTGACCGTCACTACACCCCAGTGATTTAACCATCACTACACCCCAGTGTTTTAACCCTCACTACACCCTAGTGTTGTGACCGTCACTACACCACAGTGTTTTTAACCCTCACTACACCCCAGTGTTTTAACCCTCACTACACTCCAGTGTTGTAACCATCACTACACCCCAGTGATTTAACCATCACTACACCCCAGTGATTTTAACCCTCACTACACCCCAGTGTTGTAAACGTCACTACACCACAGTGTTTTTAACCCTCACTACACCCCAGTGTTTTAAGCCTCACTAAACCCCAGTGTTGTAACCATCACTACACCCCAGTGTTTTAAGCCTCACTAAACCCCAGTGTTGTAACCATCACTACACCCCAGTGTTTTAAGCCTCACTACACCCCAGTGTTGTAACCATCACTACACCCCAGTGTTTTAACAGTCACTACACCCCAGTGTTTTTAACCCTCACTACACCCCCAGTGTTTTTACCCTCACTACACCCCAGTGTTGTAACCGTCACTACACCCCAGTGTTGTAACCCTCACTACACCCCCAGTGTTTTTAACCCTCACTAAACCCCAGTGTTGTAACCGTCACTACACCCCAGTGTTTTAACCGTCACTACACCCCCAGTGTTTTTAACCCTCACTAAACCCCAGTGTTTTAACCCTCACTACACCCCCAGTGTTTTTAACCCTCACTAAACCCCAG
Source organism: Coregonus lavaretus (assembly GCF_964263955.1). Classification (NCBI taxonomy): domain Eukaryota; kingdom Metazoa; phylum Chordata; class Actinopteri; order Salmoniformes; family Salmonidae; genus Coregonus; species Coregonus lavaretus. The sequence goes on from NW_028165752.1 coordinate 15,176, forward strand.
TGTTGTAACCCTCACTACACCCCAGTGTTTTAACCCTCACTAAACCCCAGTGTTGTAACCCTCACTAAACCCCAGTGTTGTAACCCTCACTACACCCCAGTGTTTTAACCCTCACTACACCCCAGTGTTGTAACCCTCACTAAACCCCAGTGTTGTAACCCTCACTAAACCCCAGTGTTGTAACCATCACTACACCCCAGTGTTGTAACCCTCTCATGCATTGGTGGTCGAGGGCAGTTTTGTGATATTCGCTCCTATGAAGGTCCCCATACTCTCGTCCTGGCAACTTGGTGTAGTGTGTGTATGTGTTCACGTATGTGTGTGTGTGTTCACGTGTGTGTGTGTGTGTGTTTGTGTGTGTGAGTGTGTGTGTGGCACTGTGGTTTTGAGCACCTACCCACCTACTCAACCACCAATCTAACCTCTATAGATGTTTGGTTGCCTACAGAGTCTGACAGAACTTGAATGATTTCTTTTGTCTATTCAGTTTATAATGCACCTGTCATACTGTATCTCTCCTTCATGTACAGAGTATGTCTCTGTGCCAATCCCACTCTCTCTCCTCTCTCATTTCTATATCACTTACCTTTATCTCCTCTATTCTATCTTCTTACAGTATCA